>NC_082734.1:38147007-38447007 GCF_030144855.1 Hypanus sabinus | reverse complement strand
GTAGCTAGCTTAACGCTTACAGCACCAGTGATTGGGTTCCATTCCTACCATTGTCCTTAAGGAGACTGCACACTCTCCCCGTGAATGTGTGCTTCCTCTCAGTTTCCAAAGATGTTAGGGTTAGAGAGACGTTGGCATGCTATGTTAGCGTGGGAAACATGATGACATTTTTGTCAGCTGCCCAGCACATCCTCAGTGCATTTCACTAAGAATTTTGATGCATGTGTGACAAAAACAAAATAATCTTCATCTTTATCTGTGGTATCCACTGATTCTGGAAGTCCCACATTGCTCCATGTACTCCTTCTTAAGGGGCACACAGACAAGGACATTTTCCCAGAAGACAGGCAGACTGTTAGCTCAGGCTGATCCATCAACTGCCAGAACCTGAGAGTGGGCACTTTGGCCAGACTCAGGAGCAAGCCAACCAAAAGATTCATCTAAATAACCCACACTCCTTCATACTGGGACATAAGGATATCTTATACTATAAGACCATAATATGATTAGGAATAGTCAGCATGGCTTTGTAAAAGGCAGATCATGCTTTATGAGCCTGATTGAATATTCTGAGGATGTGACTAAACACATTGATGAAGGTAGAGCAGTAGATGTAGTGTATATAGATTTCAGTAAGGCATTTGATAAGGCATGCAAGGCCAATTAAGGAGACGTGGGATTCAAGGGGACCTTGCTTTGTGGATCCAGAATTGGCTTGCCCACAGAAGGCAAAGAGTAGTTGTAGACAGGTCATATTCTGCATGGAGGTCAGTCACCAGTGAGTGCCTCAGGGATCTGTTCTGGGACCCCTACTCATCGTGATTTTTATAATTGACCTGGATGAGGAAGTGGAGGGATGGGTTAGTAAATTTACTAACGACACAAAGGTTGGAGGTGTTGTGGATAGTGAGGAGGGCTGTCAGATGTTACAGTGGGACACAGATAGGATGTAAAACTGGGCTGAGAAGTGGCGGATGGAGTTCAACCCAGATAAGTGTGAGGTGGTTCATTCTGGTAGGTCAAATATGATGACAGAATATAGTATTAATGATAAGACTCTTGGCAGTGTAAAGGATCAGAGGGATCTTGGGGGTCCAAGTCCATAGGACACTCAAAGCTGCTGCGCAGGTTGACTCTGTGGTTAAGAAAGCATACAGTGCATTAGCCTTCATCAAAAGTGGGATTGAATTTAGGAGCGAAGAGGTAAATGTTGCAATTATATAGGACCCTGGTTAGACCTCACTTGGAGTACTGTGCTCAGTTCTGGTTGCCTCACTACAGGAAGGATGTGGAAACCATAGAAAGGGTGCAAAGGAGATTTACAAGGATGTTGCCTGGATTGGGAAGCATGCCTTATGAGAATAGGTTGAGTGAACTCAGCAATTTTTCCTTGCAGCAATAGAGGATGAGAGGTGACCTGATAGAGGTATATAAGATGATGAAAGACATTGATCGTGTGGATAGTCAGAGGCTTTTTCCCAGGGCTGAAATGGCTAGCACGAGAGGAGATGTCAGGGTTAAGTTTTTTTAAGCAGAGAGTGTGTGCGTGGAATGGACTGCCAGCGACAGTGGATATTATAGGGTATTTTAAGAGACTACTGGACAGATACATGGAGCTCAGAAAAATAGAATGCTATGGGTAACCCTAGGTAATTTCTAAGTTAAGGCCATGTTCAGCACAGCTTTTTGGGCCAAAGGGCCTGTATTGTGCTGTAGGTTTTCTAAGACACAGAAGCAGAATTATGCCATTCAACCTATTGAATCTGCTCTCTGTTTCTGCTGTGGCTGATCTATTTTCCATCTCAACTCCATTCCCCTGCCTTCTCCCCATAACCTTTCATATTCTTACAAATCAAGAATCCATTAGCCTCCACTTTCAATATCCCCAATGAATCGGTCACCACTCTCTAGCTAAATAAATTCCTTTTTGCAAAGGTGATGGGAGACTCAGTAAACATGAAGCTATTAAGGAGAAAAGCAAGACATAGAGGTTTGTCAAAACAAGAAAATGAATCTAAACTTTAACCAGATACTGGGAAAAATAACAAACAAGAGAAAATCTGCAGATGCTGGAAATCCAAGCAACACACACAAAATGCTGGAGGAACTCAGCAGGGCAAGCAGCACCTATTGAAAAAGGTACACTCAACATTTTGGACCAAGACCCTTCGATAGCACAGAGCATAGGTACTCGGCGAAACAACCACCCAATCTACATCGGGTCTCACTGATATACAGGAGGCCCCAACAGACTCACAGGTGAAGTGTTGCCTCACCTGGAAGGACTGTTTGGGGCCCTGAACGGTAGTGACGGAGGTGGTGTAGGGACAGGTATAGCACTTGTTCTGCTTGCAAGGGTAAGTGCCAGGAGGGAGATCATTGAGGAGGAACGAACAGACAAGGGAGTCGCATAGGGAGCAAACCATGTTGGGGGGGGGGGTACAGGAGGGAAAGATGAGCTTGGTGGTGGGATCCCTTTGGAGGTGGTGGAAGTTCTGTAGAATGCTGGACGTGGAAGCTGGTGGGGTGGTTGGTGAGGACAAAAGGAACCCTAAGCCTGGTAGGATGGCGGGAGGTCGGGGTAAGAGCAGACATGCGTGAAATGGAAGAGATGTGGTTGAGGGAAGTGTTGATGGTTGAGGGAAGTGTTGATGGTGGAGAAAAGGAAACCCCTTGCTTTGAAAAAGGAGGACATCTCCTTCATTCTAGAATGAAAAGCCTCATTCTGAGAGCAGATGCTGTGAAGACGTAAATAATTCCTCTCTGAATACAACTGTTTTTTCCATTTAGTGAACACCTGATGTCTTTGTGAAATAAAAGCAACATTTATCAGACCTGTGACGTGGTTCTCATTGTCTTCCTGTTACCACCCAAAGATGGAAAAATCGTTCTAACACCAAATCGGACTTACCTGATAGGCACTCAAAGTGGAGTAATAGACTTGCTCAGTTGAGAGAGCCATGGTCCAGAAAAGGGTAAACAGATGTCACGAAGTTTTGCGAACAAGTTGTTCTTTCTGCTATCCGGAAACACTCTTTGGCTAAAGGCTGAGACAGCAACTATAGTCCAGATGAGCAGCGGATCATTCTGTTAATTATTTATCAGCTGGTGTCAAACCTGAACCTTGCTCCCTCTCTCCCTCAGATCGCTTACCAGCCTAAAGAGTAAGAATTTTTAAAAACATACCAGGACTGTATTAAAACATTAGTGGCTGTTTGACACAGGTTTCAAAACTTCTTTATGTACTGGCCTTTCTTTCTTTCTTTCTTTCTCTCCTTGTCTCACCCTCTCTCACTCACTCTCTCACACACATTCTTGCCCTCTCCTTTTCTCCAACCTTTCCCCTCCCGCCCTTCCTCTCTCTCTGTTCAATCCTGGCATTCTCTATAAAGCATCACTCTACATCCTCCCCATCGAATGCATGGGTTTTCGCCTGGTGCTCGGTTACTTTCCACTGTCCAAGACATACCAGGTATGTATGTACCAAGATATATCGGTCTTTGTAAATTCTCCCATGAATAGGTTAGGGTTAAATCAAGGTGGCAGGGAATGCTGGAAAAGGCCTGTTCAGAGGTATATATAAAAAAAAATTCCATTTCTTCTCCCAAATTTCCAACTGATCTAAATCCTGCTGTATCCTTTGACAAAGTGTAAGCTGCCAAATTGGGTTATCATTATCATATCTACCGAGGTACAGTGAAAAACTTATTTTCATAATGTGCATACATCACAAACATTACACAGTTAAAACAGTAATTGTGAACACATTGAGCACTGCTGAGCTGAAACACATCACAGGCTTGGCTATTTCCTACCTGTGGTTTGTGAATGGAAACAATCCATTTAAAACAGATAGCTTGGTATCTATTTAGACAGAAACTGTTGGGAGTGAAAATGTATACATCTCCAGGAACTGACAGTCTGTATGTTTGTGGTTTGGAAGATAACGAATGTACTCCCAGTTCATTCTCCCATTCAGCTTTGCCCTGTCTGCAAACTGAAGATATTTATTTTATTTTTATTTAAAGATACAGCACAGTAACAGGCCCTTCCAGCCCAACAATCCCGTGCTGCCCAATTACACCCATGTGTACTAACCCATACATTTTTGGAACGTGGGAGGAAACTCAAGGGGAAAACGTACAAACTCTTCACAGACAGGGACGGGTACGGATTTCAGTAAGTGCACGTTAGTTTAGCGGTTAGAGCGATGCTATTGCTGCCCCAATGATCAGAGTTACACTATTTATACATGTAAGTAGTGATGAACCAGTCACTGAACACAGAACAGAAGCAGGACTAGGCCTCCGAGCCTGACGAGCCTGCTCCACCGTTCAATAAGATCATGGCTGATCTGGCCGGGCTCTACCACCCTGCCTTTTCCCCATAACCCTTCATTTCCCTGCTATGCAAAAGTGTGTCGAACTGTGTCTTAAATATATTTAATGAGGTAGCCTCTGCTGCTTCCCTGGGCAGAACATTCTATAGATTCACTACTCTCTGACTGTCTGACTAGGAACCTACTGAACTCTGTCCCACCACCCAGGCCTCATCACAGCATTATTATACTTATTAGCTTGTGTTGTAAATGCACCGTATTATTTCTTATTTGTGGTAATATTACTTTAATGTGTTCTGTGTGTGAGTTATATGTATTTTGTTGTGCACCTTGGTCCAGAGGAATGTTGTTTCGTTTAATGGTATACATGCATAGAATTGAATGATAACAGACTGAGGAACTTGAAAACTCCTCATCTCCACCCTAGTTTTAGTCTCACCTACTGAGCTAAGCTAATCCCCTCATCTGCAGAATCATCCTGGTGAACCTCCTCTGCACAGCCTCCACAGCAAGTATATCTTCAAAAGCATGCGAACATTTGTAGATGCTGGAAATCCAAAGTAACACATAAAAACACTGGGGAACTCAGCAAGTCAGGCACATCTATGGAAATATATAAAAAGCTGATGTTGGTCTGAGGACCTTCTTCAGGACCTTCTTCAGGACTGAGAGGGAAGGGGGACAGTGCCAGAATAAAAAGGGGTGGGGAAAGGAAGGACAGCTAGAAGGTGATAGGTGAAGGCAGCTGGGTGAGAAAGGTAATGGGCTGGAGAGGAAGAAATGTGATAGGAGAGGAGAGTGGACCTGTCAGGGGCACTAGTGAGCTCAACTGCTGGAAACGGAATCAGGTTTAATATCACAGGCAAGTGTCATGAAATTTGTTAAACAGTGACAGCAGTACAATGCAATATATGATAAAACTGGAAAAAATCAATTACAGTAAGTGTAGAAATATATATTAAATAGTTAAATTAAAAATAGTGCATAAACTGAAGTTTTTTTAAAACTAGTTCATGGGTTCAATGTCCATTTAGGAATTGGACAGCAAAGGGAAAGAAGCTGTTCCTGAATCACCGATTGTGTGCTTTCAGGCTTCTGTACTTCCTTCCTGATAGTAACAATGAGAAGAGGGCATGTCCTGGGTGATGGAATCCTAAATAATGGATGTCACCTTTCTGAGAGATATCTTGGATACTAGGGAGAATCCCAGAGACTTTGGCAATTCAAACAAAACAAAAGATTTGTTACAGAAGTTAACCAGAAACAGTAACAAGATCCCAGGCAAACTCCACAGAATCTTGAAGAAATCCACACAGCTACCACTCTCTGAGTAAAGAAATTCCCCCTCGTGTTACCCTTAAACTTTTGCCCCCTAAATCTCAACTCATGTCCTCTTGTTTGAATCTCCTCTACTCTCAATGGAAAAAGTCTATCCAGGTCAACTCTATCTATCCCCCTCATAATTTTAAATACCTCTATCAGGTCCCCCCTCGACCTTCTACGCTCCAAAGAATAAAGACCTAACTTGTTCAACCTTTCCCTGTAATTTAGGTGCTGAAACCCAGGTAACATTCTAGTAAATCTTCTCTGTACTCTCTCTATTTTGTTGACATCTTTCCTACAATTTAGTGACCAAAACTGTACACAATACTCCAAATTCAGCCTTACCAATGCCTTGTACAATTTTAACATTACATCTTAGCAACTATACTCAATGCTCTGATTTATAAAGGCCAACATACCAAAAGCTTTCTTCACCACCCTATCCACATGAGATTCCACCTTCAGGGAACTATGCACCATTATTCCCAGATAACTCTGTTCTGATACCTGAGGCACACCACTAGTCACTGGCCTCCAACCTGACAAACAGTTATCCACCACTACTCTCTGGTATCTCCCATCCATCCACTGTGGAATCCATTTTACTACTTCAATATTAATACCTAACGATTGAACCTTCCTAACTAACCTTCCATGCGGAACCTCGTCAAAGGCCTTACTGAAGTCCATATAGACAACATCCACTGCTTTACCCTCGTCAACTTTCCTCGTAACCTCTTCAAAAAATACAATAAGATTTGTCAAACATGACCTTCCACGCACAAATCCATGTGAACTGTTCCTAATCAGATCCTGTCTATCCAGATCATTATATATACCATCTCTAAGAATACTTTCCATTAATTTATGTGGGTAATGATGACACTGATGTCAAGCTGATAGGCCTATAATTGCTAGGCTTACTCTTAGAACCCTTTTGAAACAATGGAACCACATGAGCAATACGCCAATCCTCCGGCACCATCCCCGTTTCTAATGACATTTGAAATATTTCTGTCAGAGCCCCTGCTATTTCTACACTAACCTCCCTCAAGGTCCTAGGGAATATCCCATCAGGACCTGGAGATTTATCCACTTTTATATTCCTTAAAAGCGCCAGTTCTTCCTCATCTTTAATCGTCATATTTTCCATAACTTCTCTACTTGTTTCCCTTACCTTACACAATTCAATATCCTTCATTTAGTGAATACCGAAGAAAAGAAATTGTTCAAAATCTCCCCTATCTCTTTCGGCTCCACTCTGATTCTCTAAAGGATCAGTTTTATCCCTCACTGTCCTTTTGCTACTAATATAATTGTGGAAACCCTTCGGATTTATTTTCACTTGACTTGCCAAAGCAACCTTGTATCTTCTTTTAGCTTTTCTAATTTCTTTCTTAAGATTCTTCTTACATTCTTTATATTCCTCAAGCACCTCATTTACTCCATGCTGCCTATATTTATTGTAGATATCTCTCTTTTTCTTAACCAAGTTTCCAATATCCCTTGAAAATCATGGCTCTCTCAAACTTTTAACTTTCCTTTCAACCTAACAGGAACATAAAGATTCTGTACCCTCAAAATTTCATTTCTCTATTACATCCTTCCCATAAAACAAATTGTCCCAATCCACTCCTTTCGCATCTCCTCAAAGTTAGCCTTCCTCCAATCAAAAATCTCAACTCTGGGTCCAGTCCTATTCTTCTCCATAATTACATTGAGACTAATGGCATTGTGATCACTGGACCCGAAGTGCTCCCCAGCACATACCTCCGCCACCTGACCTATTTCATTTCCTAACAGAAGATCCAACACTGCCCCTTCTCTTGTTGGTACCTCTATGTATTGCTGCAAAAGACTATCCTGCACATATTTTACAAACTCCAAACCATCCATCCCTTTTACAGTATGGGCTTCCTAGTCTATGTGTGGAAAATTAAAATCTCCCACAATCACAGCCCTGTACTTCTACAAATATCTGCTACCTCCTTGCAAATTTGCTCCTCCAATTCTCACTCCCCATTAGGTGGTCTATAAAACACCTCTTTCAGTGTTACTCCACCTTTCCCATTCCTCAATTCCACCCAAATAGCCTCCCTAGATGAACCCTCTAATCTATCCTACCAGAGCACTGCTGTAATATTTTCTCTAACAAGCAAATCAACACCTCCCCCCCTTGTCCCTCCGACTCTATCACACTGGAAGCAATGAAATCCAGGAATATTTAGTTGCCAATCACACCCCTCGGGCAACCATGTTTCACTAATAGCTACAACATCATATTTCCAGGTATCAATCCATGCTCTAAGCTCATCCACCTTTCTTACAATGCTCCTAGCATTAAAATAAATGCATTTAAGAAATTCTCTGCCTTTTCCTCTATGTTTATCTCTAACAGTACAAAGAACTTTACTGTCTTCTTTTTCTTCCTTCTCCCATACATCTGTTCCTACACTCTTGTTCCCCTACCCCCTCATATCTAGTTTAAATCTACTGGAGCCTCTCTAGCAAACCTACCTGCAAGAATATTTGCCCCCCCTCCAGTTTAGATGTAAACCGTCCCGCCGGAACAGGTCCCACCTTCCCTGGAAAACTGCCTAATTATCTATAAATTTGAAGCCCTCCCTCCTGCACCATGTCTTCAGCCACATGTTGATCTGCACCATCTTACAATTTCTAAACCCACCTGTATCTGGCACTGGTAGCAATCCTGAGATTGCTATCCTGGAGGTCCTGCCCTTTAACTTGGCACCTAGCTCCCTAAACTCACCTTTCAGGACCTCCTCACTTTTCCTACCCACGTCATTGGTCCCTACATGGACCACAACATCCAGCTGCTCACCCTCCCTCTTGAGAATACTGAGAACTTGATCCGAGATATCGCAGACCCTGGCACTGGGGAGGCAACAGACCATCCGGGATTCTCGATCTCTTCCTATCTGTCCCCCTAACTATCAAATCCCCTATCATTACTGCTCTCCTCTTTTCCCTCCTTCCCTTCTGGGTCCAGTCTGGGTCCAGTCTCGGTGCCAGAGACACAACCACTGCAGCTTGTCCCTGGTAGGTCGTCCCCACCAACAGTATCCAAAATGGTATACTTATTGTTGATGGGAACAGCCACAGGGGTTCTCTGCCCTTCCTGTCTACTCCCCTTCCCTCTCCTGGCAGACCCAGTGTCCAGACAAAGCAATAACCCCAAAGACAAAAACTACATTGAAAATCCCATGTTGATTCAAATTGTCCCAAATTGAATTAAAATGATTACAAAGGGAGTTAAACAATCCCCATGATCCTAAATGAGACACATAATAAACAAAGTGAAAACCCAGAGCTAGTCCAAAGACAATCAGATATGAAAGGCAAACAATCCAAGGAACACAAGGTTACACTGAGAAAATACAATCCACATCCTAGCTGAAAATTACCACTGGTTGTGACAGGACTATAGGAGAAAGGGAAGGTGGAGGAGATATGAGGTGAGAGAGATAAAAGGCCAGAGTGAGAAATAGAAGCGGGGAAGGGGAGGGAAAAAATCTCTCTTCAAATAAGGAGACTAGAGCTGTACCAGTATGTGAATCTTACTGTATTCTATCAATCCCTCCAAAATAAAAAGAAAGAGATAACAGGGAATTATAGACCAGATGGGCAGACCTTGGAGAAAATCCTGGAAGACTATTATTAAGGATATAATGACAGAAAGCTTTGGAGAGATGTTAAAGCTCTGGTTTGAGATTTGAGGCCCTGATTGAGAAAAAGAAGGAGGTATAAAAAGGCAGGAACAAATGAGGTACTTGAGGAGTACTGTATAAGAAATGCAAGAGAACACCTAAGGAGGAAAGTCGAGGGGCTAAAAGAAGATATAAGGTTGCTCTTGCGGACAAGTTGAAGGAGAATCAGAGGTACCTACAGATGTCTTAAGAGCAAAAGGATAGAAAGGGCCAAGATTGGTTCTCAGCAAGGTCAAATCTATGTGTGGAGCCAAAAGAGGTATGGGAGATTTTAATTGGATTTTTTGCATTTATATTTAGTCTGGAGATGGACACAGAGTTTATAGATGTGAGGAGATGCAACAGTGAAATCGTGGACCCTATTCAAATTACAGAGGAGGAGCTGTTTGCTGTCTTGAGGAGAGGTGAGTCTGCTTGAACACTTGCCTGAACACGATAAATACCGATCACTGAAAACTCACCTTTTACATACTTTTGGACTATCAGGGTCTGAGTGTGCCAAACAGTTGCTCTCCTTGCCCATGCTTGGCAAAGTCAGGACTTCAGAGCTAATGGATCACATGCTATCATTCCTGGGGGAAAAAAGATCCTTGTTTTATTTTTAAAGAACTCCTCGTGCAGCAAATGCTTGACCAAGTTTGTAATGCCCCCAGGATGGACTGCAGGAAGCTTGCTAAAATGGCTGACATTCAACACTCACCCAAGCAATGATGCATCATTCCTCCACCTTCCTCTATCTCACTAGGCCCCCGACATAAGGCAGCCCTCAGCTGCAAAACGGACTAAGCCGAGCCTGTTTTTATACCATGCTCGCTTAGGTAAGAATGCGAGGAAGTGCTTACTGCCTTGCAGCTTCAATGGTGCCAGCACATCCGGACATCAGAGGTTTGTATTCCTTCCCTTGTGAGCTTAGGGATTGACATCAGCTGATATTCACACTGAGATTTTCAATCATCCTGGACTTTAACATGTTTTGAAAATTTCTATCCACTGGGTCACCTCTCTTTGCATCTCCTTGGCTGCAAATTATTGAGTCCCAACAATTCTGCAACTTCGGCACTGTGAACTTCTCCATAACTTTATCCCTTGGGTTAGATTAGAGTAGGTAAAATACAACTGAAGGGAAAGTCAGGCAGCTCCAGGATAAAGAACACTGTGGGACTGATGTATCGAAATGTATTTATTTGAAGAGTTATGTGTAAGGCAGATGTTCTTAGTGCATGGATTTGCACATGGAGAGGACC
This sequence comes from Hypanus sabinus, assembly GCF_030144855.1. Taxonomy (NCBI): domain Eukaryota; kingdom Metazoa; phylum Chordata; class Chondrichthyes; order Myliobatiformes; family Dasyatidae; genus Hypanus; species Hypanus sabinus. The sequence goes on along the minus strand of NC_082734.1, from coordinate 38,436,373 downwards.
ACCAGGGTCTCCCTCTCCCCTATTTGCGACATTTAGACCTACTTCTATCTTTAATATCTCTATTTTTCCCTTTCAGGGTTCTTTTGAAGACCCTGACTTGGAGTTACATGTTTCGGTTCTTTGTGGGAATGAGACCCGCTCTCGGGGTCTCATGACTGGCTCCAATTCGATATTCCAAGAGCTCGGCCTAGAAGATTAGCACTCCTTCGGAGTTCTGGGATTTCATGGCTCTGGAGGTGGGCAGACTCATGGGTGGTGCCTCAGCAGGGAATCGATGTGCCATGGGAGACAGAAGATAGAAAGCAGCAAGCTGGCTGTGTGCCTAGAGACCCGAGTTCTTTGGGCACAGAACTTGAAAAAAGCAACGCAGCGGACTTCTAACATCGTAAATCAGCGAGTTGTTTGTTATGTCACCAGTCTCACTGTGAAACAGAGACACCTCTTTTTCCTTTATTAGGGAGAGAGAGAGCGAACCTGAGGTATGTCAAATTACCAGGTAAACGATTAGTCTTTGGGGTACTGCAAGTCTGTGTCTTTATTGTTGCTTTGCTGCACGCTTGAGTGCTTGGTGGAGGGCACCAATGCTTTTTTACTGGTGGGAGGGGGATCATTGCTTTCCTGCTGCTTACGTGTGGGGGGGTCTGGGAGGGGCTTTGGGGTTCTGACATTTAACTGTCATTCATTCTTTGGGGCACTCCTCTATTTTTGTGGATGTTGTGAAGAAAAAGCAATTCAGGATGTATATTGTATACATTTCTCTGGCATTAAATGTACCTTTGAAACCTTTGAAGACCATAAGACATAGAAGCAGAAATTGGCCATTTGAGCCTGCTCCACCGTTCTATCATGGCTGATCCTTTTTTCCCCCCTCCTCAGCCCCACCACTCCCCAGCCTACTCCCCATAACCTGTAATACCATGTCTAATCAAAAACCTATCAATCTCTGCCTTAAAAACACTCTATAGTCTGGCCTCCACAGCTGACTGTGGTAATAAATTCCACAAATTTACCACTCTTTGGTGAAAGAAATTTCTCCACATCTGTTTTAAATGGATGCCCTTCTATACTGAGGCTGTTCCCTGTTGTCCGATACTCCCCCACCATGGGAAACATCTTTTCAACATTCTCAGTCTTCCCACTAATTTTTTGCTTTGTCCACCATTGTCCATGTGCCTAAAAACACATGGTCACATGTCAGAACGACTGACGTCCTCTCACACTCACCTCAATAAACAAATGCTTCCAGAAGCTGATCAAGGACTACATCTGCAGCGCTCTACCACCCACACTGGATTCCCTACAATTCACCTACCGACTCATCTGATCGATGGATGATGCAATAGTCACAGCTCCGTACATCATCCTTACACATCTGGAGAAGAAGGATGCTGATGTGAGAATGCTGTTCTTGGACTACAGTTCAGCATTCAACACCATAGTTCCATCCACGTTCAAAAAGCTCAGAGACTTTGGCCTTTACCCTGCCTTGTGCAGATGGATCCTGGACTTCCTGTCAGAATGCCAGCAGGTGGCAAGAGTGGGCTCCCTCACCTCTATACCTCTGACCCTCAATACAGGTGCCCCTCAGGGCTGTGTCCTAAGCTCCCTCCTTTACTCTCTGTATACCCATAACTGTGTCATCACCCACAACTTCAATCTGCTAATTCAATTTGCTGAAGATACTACACAGACAGACAGACATACTTTATTGATCCCGAGGGAAATTGGGTTTGGTTACGGTTGCACCAACCAAGAATAGTGTAGAGATATAGCAATATAAAACCATAAATAATTAAATAATAAGAAGTAAATTATGACAAGTGGAAATAAGTCCAGGACCAGCCTATTGGCTCAGGGTGTCTGACCCTCCGAGGGAGGAGTTGTAAAGTTTGATGGCTACAGGCAGGAATGACTTCCTATGACGCTCAGCGTTGCATCTCGGTGGAATGAGTCTCTGGTTGAATGTACTCCTGTGCCTAACAAGTACATTATGGAGAGAAATAATGGCAACTCTGGCAGAGTCGGCAAGACATTACTTTCTACAAAGCACAACCCAACAGTATGAATGGCAGCGATGCTTCACAACCAGATGAAGTCTATGCCTTCTATGCACACTTTGAAAGGGAGAACACAACTACAGCTGTAAAAATCCCTGCTGCACCTGAGGACCCTGTGACCTCCGTCTCAGAGGCCCATGTTAGTCTTTAAAGAGAGTGAACCCTCGCAAGGCAGAAGGTCCCAATAGAGTACCTGGTTAGGCTCTGAAAACCTGTGCCAACCAACTAGCGTGAGTATTCAAGGACATTTTCAAACTCTCACGGCTACAGGCAGAAGTTCCCACTTGCTTCAAAAAGGCAACAATTATACCAGTGCCTAAGAAGAATAATGTAGGCTGCCTTAACGATTTTGCCTGGTAGCACTCATATTGACAATGATTAAATACTTTGAGAGGTTGGATCTGGGGTTAAGAGAGTGAACAGCTTCAAGTTCATTGGCATACACATCACTAAGGGGGTCTCACGTGATCTGGACGTACAGGCTGTGAAGTTGAAAAAAGCACCTCTTTCACCTCAGAGAGTTGAAGATGTTTGGTATGGGTCCCCAAATCCCAAAGACTTTCTACAGGGGTACAACTGAGAAAATCCTGACTGGCTACATCATTGCCTGGTAATGGGAATTATACTTCCCTCAATTGCAGGACTCTGCAGAGAGTGGTATGAACAGCCCAGCACATCTGTAGATGTGAACTTCCTACGATTCATAACATTTACAGAGATAGGTGTGTAAAAAGGACCCAAAGGGTCATTGGGGACCTGAGTCACCCCAAACACAAACTGTTATTTTATTTCTGTTCTTGCACTACTTGTATTTCAAAGGTTCATTTTATTATCAAAATATACAATTCTGAAATTCTTCAATTCCCCAGATAGCCATTGAACTGAATTTGAATTTTGAAATTAAGTGAATTACATCCTTCACATGCATGAGGAGTAAAAATCCTTACATTACGTCTCAGTCCAAATATGCAATCGTAATAATTTATAATAAATAGAACAGTCAACATAACATAGAAATACACTCAAATCAGTGTAAGTTAATCAGTCTGATGGCCTGGTGGAAGAAGTTGTCCCAGAGCCTGTTGGTCCTGGCTTTTATGCTGTGGTACCATTTCCTGGATGGTAGCAGCTGAAATAGATTGTGGTTGGGGTGACTCGGGTCCCCAATGATCCTTTGAGCCTTTTCTTCACACCTGTCTTTGTAAATAGCCTGGATCATGGGAAATTCACAACTACTGATGTGCTGGGCTCTCTGCACCACTCTCTGCAGAAACCTACGATTAAGGGAGGTACAGTTCCCATACCTGGCAGTGATGCAGCCAGTCAGGATGCTCTCAGCTGTGCCCCTGTAGAAAGTTCTTTGGATTAGGGGGCCCATATCAAGCTTTTTCAACCGAGGTGAAAGAGGTGCTGTTGTGCCTTTGTCGCCACACAGCTGGTGTGTACAGACCACGTGAGGTCCTCAGTGATGTGGATGCTGATGAACTTAAAGTGGTTTACCCTCTCAACCCCAGATCCATTGATGTCAATAGGGGTTAGCCCGTCTCTATTCCTCCTGTAAGCCACAAACAGCTCCTTCGTTTTTGCAACATTCAGGGACAGGTTGTTTTCTTGACACCACTATGTCAGAGAGATGACTTCCCTTAGGCTGCTTCGTTATTGTTTGAGATTAGGCCAATCAATGTAGGCAAATTTCATTAGCAGATTAGAGCTGTGGTTGGCAACACAGTCGTGTATACAGGGAGTAAAGGAGGGGACTCAGTACACAGCCCTGAGGGGATCTTGTATTGAGAGTCAGAAGGGTAGAGGTAAGAGAGCTCACTCTTACCACCTGCTGACAATCTGACAGGAAGTCCAGGATCCAGCTGCACAAGGCAGGGTCAAGGCCGAGGTCTCTGAGCTTCCTGTCGAGCCTGGATGGAATCATTAACTCCCAAATCTCACCTTCCCACCAAAAAAAAAGAACAAAAATGGACCAGGAACTTCAACCCCCACATCCCTTTTCCTGCACAACAAAATGAACAAATCAGATCAACCATATTGAACCTCCCCCCCCCCCACAGATCATTCCTGCACACATAAAACTGAACAAAATGGCAGCCAAAAGAACACTCAAAAAGGTGTGTATGTATACATATAAATATACTCAATGTGTAGAGAATAAAAACCACATCATGCCCATAAAAAGCCATGAAGAATAAAATAAAATAACCCATTAAAAAAGACCGTGAAACACTGAATGATACAATGAAAATACATCATGCAAACAGTAACTGTAACAGCAAATAGTGTTTCTGAACTGAAGTCCACCAGAGTCCTATAGTTCAATGCAGCTGAGTAAACAGCCTCGGGCCCCAACACTCTGACCTTTTCAATGTGGCCGGGCGCTTAAATCTCCATCCAAACAGGTTCTGCCACTTGGAAATGCCAGTCCTTGCCCCTTCGATTCGGCCTATAAATCTCTGTCCGAACACTGTGTTCTCCAGCATCAAAACGCTCTAGGACCTGGACACTGTGGTTTTGATTTGGCCTGTGAATGACCTTTCATGCTCTTCCACACTCTCGGTACCGGGGCTTACCGCCTCACCTTGTCTTGGGAACGCCACTTCAAATTACCCAACTCCAAAGGAAAGTTACAAACTATTACTCATGATGATCATTTGCCAGAAAAAGTATGGTTAACAAAGTATTTAGTCGCTTTCCTTGTTCCATTAGCCACCAGCCAGAAGTCGCTGAAGGTCACCAGCACCATCTTAAACTGGAAAAGGGGGGCAAAATAAATTCATTTGTTTGCCTTCCCTGACTGAGGCCTCAGAGATCGAAAGCCTACAATCTCCACTTTGACACTGTCCACTCCGGAGCTGGCCACTTGACAATGGCTGCTCTGCTTGCTTTGATTGGTTCTTGCTAATCAACCCCAAACGCTGACTGGCCACTGCTAAAAGTCTAAAACAAAATGCCACAAGTCATTGCCATTAATTCTTGACCAGTGATGCCTGAGTGGATTACATCCTCTCAAGCTCCAGCTGGCCGCTGCTCAAAGCTCCAAAACAAAAAATTGCCATGAACCACTGCCTTTAATACCCAGTCAGAGATGCCTAAGTGGATTGCAGCTTCTCAAGCTGCTGATCTCTCCAACTGGCTGCTGCTCAAAGCTCCAAAAAATTTCCAGCATTTTCTGACAGTCAGTAAGAGAGACAAGCATGGGAAATTTCAGGAACCTTGGCCGTCAGGAGAGGCTTTAATGTTAGTTAAAATAGAAAATGAAGATGATGTCAGACATCAGAATGTGAAGCTGAGCATGGCATTTGAGAAATATAAAGGAAGCAGGGGCTATAGACCACAAAACATCAGAGCAAAATTAGGCCAGTTTGTCCATCGAGTCTAATCTAGCATTCCAGCATGATTCAGTTAATATCCCTCTGAAACACGTGGAAATCTGCAGTTGCTGGAAATTCCTGCTGCGTTCCACCAACATTTTGTGAATATCCCCTTCAAGCTCATTTTCCTGCCTTCTCCCATAAACTTTGATACCTTTACTAATCAGAAACATATCAACCTCTGCATTAAATATACCCAATGACTTGGCCCTTCACAGACACATGTGGCAATTAATTCCACAGATTCACCACCCTCTGGCTAAAGAATTTCCTGTTCATCTCCATTCTAAATGAACTTCCCTCTATTCTGAGGCTGTGCTCTCTGTCCTAGAGTCCCCCATTATAGGAAACATCCTCTCCACATTCACTCAATTTAGGCCTTTAAATATTCGATAGACTTCAATGAGATCCACTCCTCATCCTTCTAAACTCCAGTGAGTAGAGGCCCAGAGCCATTAAATGATTTTTAGGTGCAGTCTAACCAATAGCTTTTAAAGCCTCTGCATTACATCTTTGCTTTTATATTCTAATCCCCTCAAAATGAATGCTAATATTGCATTTCCCCTCATTACCACCAATACTCAAATTAGCCTGTACTCCCACGTACCTTTTGCACCTGATTTCTGAATTTGGTCCACATTTAGAATATAGTCTACACCTTTATTCCTTCTGCCAAAGTTCATGATCATAAACTCCCTAACATTGTATTCTATCTGCTACTTCATTGTCCATCCTCCTAATCTGACCACGTCCTTCTGCATCCTCAATATGACCTGGCCCTCCACCAATCCCTTTTTGTCTGCAAGCTTGGCCACAAAGCCATCAATTCCACTATCGAGTTAACAGGCATATAACATGAAAAGAAGCGGCCTCAATACTGACCTCTACAAAACACCATTAGTCACCGGCAGCCAACTAGAAAAGGCTTCCTTTTTGCCTCCTGCGAGTCAGCCATGCTATCCAAGTTGGCATTGTTCCTATAATACCATGGACGTATCAGGGAATCCAATACGTTAAATGGGGCTATAAGATGTCCTTGGTGAGTAGAATGAAAGCGAATCCATGATTTTTATATACACCAACAAACAAAAGGATACCTTGGGCAAAGTTAGGACGAACTAAGGATAAATCAGGAAATGGATGCCAAGTGGATGATGAAGTAAACAAGTATTGTGCATTGTTATTCTGTAAGTAGAAGGACGTGAACGATAGTGAGATCATGGAGGGTCTTGCTGATGTACAGGGTCTTGCTATTATCATCAAGGGTGAGGTGTTGGAACTCCTGAAGAACATAAAGAGCCTGGAGCTCTTAGGTATTAGAGAGAGTCAGGAGAATAGATTAGTGGGGCTTGGCAAAGATCTTTATGTCCTCATTGGCCACAGGTGAGGTCCCAGAGTCTGGAGAATAGTCATTGCTGTTCCTCCTTCAACAACCCAATTTCTCACTTCTACATGATGCATAATCAGAGATATCAGAAACAAATCCTTTGTCTTTCTGGCAATAAGTAGTGAGGAGGGAAGAGAGATACAGGGAGAGAGTTTAAGAGCTTGAGGCCCGGGTCACTAATCTGAAGGTGCAAACACAAGGGCCATGATGAATCCAATGGACTTGGTTAATGATATTGGCTGGTTTGATTTCAGAACTGCACCATACAGCAGGGAGATGGTGAATGAAGTGTACTTAGAGCACCAGAAGTATAGGAAAATTAATTTTGAACACTGAACATTCGAGACATTTGGAATTTAAAGCAAAATCCAATATCAACAAGCTCTCTTTTTGCCACTAAGGAATGATGGTCAACCTTACACAGACAACATTCTCGCCTTCAAGAGAAAATCTGAAGATGCTGGAAATCAAAGTAACACACCCAAAATGCTGGTGGAACTCAGCAGGCCAGGCAGTGTCTATGGAAAAGAGTAAATAGTCAACATTTCAGGCCAAGACCTTTATCAAGACTGGGTAAAAAAAAAGAGATAAGTCAGAGTAAGAAGGTGGGGAGAGGGGAGGAAAAAGTACAAGGTGGTTGGTGATAGTGAAACTGGGGGAGAAGACAGAACCATGGAAGAAAGGGGAGGAAGTGGTGATGGGCAGGTGAGAAGATGAGAGAAATGGTGGAAGTGGGGGCAATAACCGGAAGTTCAAGAAGTCGATGTTCATGGCAACAATCTGGAGGCTGCTCAGATGGACTATAAGGTGTTGTTCCCTCAACCTGTATGTGCCATGGACTGACATGTTGGAATGGGGATGGGAAGTCAAATTGAAACGGAGGACCACTGGGAGGTCCCACTTCTTCTAGCAGACTGATAGGTGCTCAGCAAAGTGGTCTCCTGATCTATGTCGGATCTCACCGACATACAGGAGGCCACACCAAGAGCACCAGGCAGATTAAGACCCCATAGACTCACAGGTGATATGTCACCTCACCTGGAAGGACTGCTTGGGGCTCTGAATGGTAGTGAGGGAGGAGGTGTAGGGGCAGGTGTGGCACTTGTTCCACTTGCAAGGCTAACTCTCCCAGTTTCACTTACCACCTACTACTTTGTACTTCTTCCTTTCCCCCCTCCCCCCCACATTGACTTCTCATCTCCTTTTTATAGTCCTGATGAAGGGTCTCCATCCGAAACATCGACTGTTTTCTCTTTTCCATCAATGCTGCCTGGCCTGCTGAGTTCCTTCAGCATTTTGTTTGTTACAAAAGAATTCACCTTGCATAATGAATGAGTGCTGGAAAGGAGGAGTGGGAAGATTGGGTGGAAATGTAATGGAAAAGCCAAGTACCTGTTGCAGGTCTCTAATAATTTAACTTGAGAATAAATAAATAATCAAGCAAGGTAACTGTCTGTGTCGTTCTTTCCTCTCCAGTCCCACCTACTTCATTTTTTGCTATTTATTAACTGTTTAGAGGGCATCTTATCCAGAGCCTATTTCAATAGTGAAATGAAGTGACCTGGGATTATCAAGCCATAAAGGGGTGCTCACTCTCCCTTTCCCACTCCTGAAAAAGCAAAATTATTTCTCACCAGAGGGACTCTGGATTCATTCACCATGAATCATAGTTGTTGGTGAGGGAATTGGGTGAGCAGCTGCTGCCACCTGTCTGTGCCGTGCAATCTCCATTTCAGCACAAATATAGGAGCCAAATTAGGCTATTTGGCCCATTGAGTCTGCTCCACCATTTCATCATGGCTGATCCAATTTTCCTCTCAGCCTCTCTCTCCTGCCTTGGAGAGTTAGCCTTTGTCACAGCTGCAGGTGACAAAGAATCCCATGGATTCACCATTCAGTGCCTAAAGTAATTACTCCACATCTCTGTTCTAAAAGGATGTCCCTCCATTCTGAGTCTGTGTCCTTTGGTCTCACACTCTTCCACCAAAGGAAACATCCTTAAAGCCTCTATCAAAGCCTTTCACCATTTCATAAGTTTCAATGAGGTAACCCATCATTCTTTGGAATTCCAGCGAATACAGGCCCAGAGCCATCAAAAACTCTTCACATGAAAAACCATTCAATCCTGGATTCATTTTCAAGAACCTCCTCCACTCTCATCCTAGTTTTCCTCACCACAGACTCAAACTGCAAATTAACCTTTAGGGAATATTGCACAAGGACTCTCAAGTCCATTTGCACCTCAGATTTTTGTATTTTCTCTCCATTTAGAAAATTGTCAACCTTTCATTTCTTCTACCAAAGTGTATGACCATACACTTCCAACTCTGTATTCTATCTGCCATTTCTTTACCCATTCTCCTAATCTGTCATCTCTGTAGTCTCTCTTCCTCAAAACTACCTGCCCCTCCACATATTGTCTGCAAACTTTGCAACAAAGCTATCAATTCCATCATATAAACCACTGACAAATAATGTAAAATTAATTGATCCCAACACAGACTCCTGTGGAACACCACTAGTCACCAGCAGAACCAACCAGAAAAGGCTCCCTTTATTCCCATCCTTTGCTTCCTGCCAATCAGTCACTGCCTTATCCATGCTAGAATCTTCACTGTAATACCATGAGCTCTGGCTTATTAAGTAACCTCATGCGTGACACCTTGTCAAAGGCCTACCGAAAATTCAAGTACATCAACCAATTCTCCTTTGTCTATCCTGCTTGTTATTTCTTCAAAGAATTCCAACAGATTTGTTAGACAAAATTTTCCCTTGAGGAAACCATGCTGGCTACAGTCTATTTTACATGTGCTTCCAGGTACCCTAAGACCTCAGACTTAATAATCAACTCCAACATCTTCCCAACCACTGAGGTCAAACTAACTGGCCTATAGTCTCCTTTCTTCTGCTGGTCTCTCTTCTTGAAGAGTGGAGTGGCATTTGCAATTTTCCAGTTATCTGGAACCATTCCAGAATCTAGTAATTCTTAAAAGATCATTACTAATGCTTCCACAATTTCTTCAGCCACCTCTTTCAGAACCCTGGGGTGTACACCATCTGGTCCAGGTGACTTATCTACCTTCAGTACTTTCAGTTTCCCTGCAACATTCTCCCCAGTAATCGTAACTTCACACACTTCATGACCCCGACACCTGGAACTTCCACCAAATTGCTAGTGTCTTCCACAGTGAAGAATGACACAAAACACTTACTAAATTCATCCACCATTTCCTTGTCCTCCATTACTACCTCCCCAGTATTGTTTTCCAGTGTTCAGATATCCACTCTTGCCTTTCTTTTACACTTTATCTGAAGAAACTTTTGGTATCTGCTTTAATACTATTGGCCAGCTTACTTTCATATTCCATATTTACCTTCTTAATAATATTTTTAGTTACCTTCTGTTGGTTTTTAAAAGCTTCCCAATGCTCTATTTTTCCACTATTTTTGCTCTATAATATACCCAGCAATCACCTATTTAATCCCAGCCTAATCACAGGACAATTTACAATGACCAATTAACCTACCAACCACTATATCTTTGGACTGTGGGAGAAAACCAGAGCACCCAGAGAAAATCAATGCGGTCACGATAGATTGTACAAACTCCTTACAAGCAGCAGCGGAAATTTAACCCAGGTTTCTGTACTATAAACCAGTACGCTACCATGCCAACCCCATTTCTTCCTCTTTGGAATGTATATATCTTGTATATATCCAAATTGTTTCCAGAAATTCCAGCCATTGCTGCTCTGTCATCATCCCTACCAGTGTTCTTTTCCGATCAATTCCGGCCAACTCCTCTCCAATGCCTCTGTAACTCTGTAATCCACTATATGTCATTCCCTTAACTCCACTGTAATACTCATACATCAGTACAGTCAAACTCTTTCAAAATTGTGTTCAGCTTCTCTGCCTCCTCCTGGATCACCACATCCACCCAGAAACCAAAACCACTGCAGATACAGCAGAGCAGGAAAATGGACCTCCTGCTTGCTTGCTAAGTATATGAAGGCCATACTTTGTCTGAAGATGAGAGATTTATTTTGTTTGTTGGTCAGAATTACAGTCCCCAGATTAAGAAATAATTTCAATTTGTTCTTTGATGGGTGGAACAGCCTTGCTGCCATGTGGCAATGGTAGGTATTGCAAGAGATCAAACCACAAACAGGAGAAAATCTGCAGATGGCTGGAAATCCAAACCACACACACAAAATGCTGGAGGAACTCAGCAGGCCAGGCAGCAGCTATGGAAAAAAGTACAGTCAATGTTTTGGGCTGAAACCCAAAACTCCAGCAGGGCTGGAGAAACAAAGCAGAGGAGTAGATTTAAAAAGTGGGGGGAAGGGAGAGAGAACTTCCAAGTGATAGGTGAATCCTGGAGAAGGCAGGATGAAGTAAAGAGCTGGGAAGTTGATTGGTGAGATGATGTGAGAGGGAAAAGGGGATGGAAAATGGATCCCCCACCAGATGGCCTCAAAGATCTGTTTTTTTTCTGGACCCCAGACCTCACAAGTTTCTCTTCACCAGTACTCTCCTCCGCCTAGCGGAACTTGATCTCACTCTCAATAAATTACTCCTTTAGCTCCTCCCACTTCCTTCAAACAAAAGGGATAACTATGGGTCCCAGCTATGCCTGCCTATTTGTCAGCTATGTGGAACAGTCTATGTTCCACGCCTACACTGGTGACAGTCCTGCACTTTTCCTAAGCTACTTTGACGGACATAGTGGTGCTGCTTCCTACACCCGTGCTGAACTCATCGACTTCATCCATTTTGCCTCCAACTTACACCCTGCCCTCAAATTCAACTGATCCATGTATGGCACCTCCATTCCCTTTCTCAATCTCAGTGTCTCTATCTCTGGAGAGAGCTTCTCCACAGACTCCAATAGCTACCTAGGCTACACCTCATCCCACCCTACTACTTGTAAATTTTACAATTCCTCTGTCTCCATTACGTCTGCTTTCAGAATGAGGCTTCTCATTCTAGAACAGAGGAGATGTCCTCCTTTTTCAAAGAAAGGGGCTTCCCTTCCTCCACCATCAACTCTGCCCTCAACTGTATCTCTTCCATTTCACACGTCTGCTCTTACCCCATTCTCCAGCCACCCTACGGGATAGGTTTCCTGTTGTCCTCACCTACCAGTCTGCGCATCCAGCATATAATTCTCTGAAACCTCTGCCATCTCCAATGGGATCCCACCACCAAGCACACCTTTCCCACCCCACCAGTTACTGCTTTCCACAGGGATCACTGCCTACATGACTCCCTTGTCCATTCGTCCCTCCCGGCACAAGGGATGATTCCCAATTATGGCCTCCAGGTCATCTGTTCATCCTGAGTTCTGTCAGGTCTCAGGTACTTCAATGGGGACATGCATCAAGAATGACCACTCACCCAGGAATGCAGGACCCTCAAGTTCATCAAGAGAAGATTCTGGTGGCCTGGAATGGCACAGAAGATCCAACAACTTGTGCAAGCTTGCGAGCATGTACCCAGAACAAGGTGCCCCGCACTCAACCTCTGGGGCTCATTCACCCCCTACCTGTTCTGGACATAACATGGGTGCAAATCTCCATGGACTTTGTCAAGGATCTTCAGTCTTCCAAGGGGAAGACCATCATCATGGTAATCATAGATCGTTTCTCAAAGGCCTGCAAATTCATTGCCTTGGAAAAACTACCATCTGCAGTGAAACTGTCCAGTACTAGGTCTTCAGGATCCACGAATTGTGTCAGATTGCCATCTGCAATTTGCATCACGTTTTTGGAGTGTGTTCTTGTTGAGGCAATAGTGAGATTTTTCTCTGGGTTTCACCCACAGTCCTACAGCCGGGTGAACCGGTATATGGAATAAAACCTGAGATGGCTCATCTCTGAAAAAACAGATGAGTGGTGCAATCATTTGATGTGGACAGAGGTTGCCCACAACACACTACAGCATTTTATGCCTGGGATGTCCCCATCTGATTGACAGTTTGGGTGTTATCTGCCACTCTTCCCTGAGTAGGAGGCCAAAGTTAGGTTTCCAGTGGCTGCAGATCGCATCCAACGCTGTAAGGGAAAATGGACTAGGGCGAGGGAGATTTTCTTGGCCTCTATTTGGAAGGCTGAAATAAAGGTTAACTGCAAGAGAAGGCAGGACAAGTTTTGCAGCCTGGACAACATGTCAGGCTGTCGACTCAAGGATTTGCCTCTCTGGGTGGAGTCTAGGAAAGTGGCATCCAGGTTCACTGGACCCTTCAAAGCATCTCCCAAAGACCCTCAAGATCTATCCCACTTTCCACGTTTCCAAATGAAAACCAGCAAACACCAGTCCTTTAACATCACTTCCATCAGCCCTGCCACCACCCAGGTGTGTTGATGGGGAACAGGTCTTCAACATAAAAAGATTTCTGGATTTACAAACAGTTTGGGGTGCTTGGCAGTTCCTTGTAGACTAGGATGGATTTGGGCCCAAGGAGCGGTGCTGGGTAACGCCAGTGTAGCTTATGTGCAATTTGTTATAAAAACTGATCTTAATTTCTATGCACATGGAAATAACTGGTTCCAAAACACACCACAGCATAGGATATTGTTTATAATTTACCACGTTGTATTTTTGAGCAAATTAGAAATGTTATGGTTTTCCCTCTTGAATCATTCCCATGTTTTGTGTGCAATCTCTATGAAGCAAGTGAATATGACTTTTCAGACTTAACTGGCACTGGCAAATACATGTATAGTCACCAGGACTTTAGAATACATTTTAAAAGTTGTTTATAATAGGCTCACACATTGCATTTTTCAGGAAATTGGCAAAGTAGGCATTTTGCTCTGCTAACGCTAGTACAGTTTATCTGCAATTTTTTATCAAACTGAATGTAGCTTCTGTGGCCTGGGCTACAATGAAACATACAGATTCCAAAACAGTCCACCCTCTGATACTCCAAATAAAAATGTTTACAACAATTTGCAAGCAACACACAAAATGTTGCAGGAACTCAGAAGGCCAGGCAGCATCTATGTAAAAGAGTACAGTCAACTTCTCAAGCCAAAACCGTTTGGCAGGTTTGAAGAATAAAAGCTGGAGTAGATTTACAGGTGGGGGGATGGGAGAGAGAAACATGAGAAAAAAAGAAACAGGAAGACAAAGGAGATGTCCTCCTTTTTCAAAGAAAGGGGCTTCCCTTCCTCCACCATTAATGCTGCCCTCAAACACATCTCTTCCATTTCATGTAAATTTGCTCTTACCTCACCCTCCCACCATCCTACTGGGGACAGGGTTCTCACTGTTCTCATCTACCACCCCCACCAGCCTCCACGTTCAAGCACGATCCCCACTTTCTGCAAGGATTGCTCCCTACGTCCCTCCCCCGATCTCCCTCCTGGCACTTATCCTTGCAAGCGGGACAAGTTCTACACCTGCTCCTAGACCTCCTCCCTTTCTACCATTCAGGGCCCTAAACAGTCCAACCACGTGAGGCGACACTTCACCTGTGAGTCCATTGGAGTCATATACTGTGTCCAGTGCTCCCAGTGTGGCCTCCTGTATACTGGTGAGACCCAATATAGATTTGGAGACTACTTCGCTGAGCACTTACACTCCATCCACCAAAAAAAGGATCTCCCAGTGTCACCCATTTTAATTCCACTTCCCATTCCCATTCCAATATGTCCATCCTTGGCTTCCTCCACTGTCATGTTGAGCCACACTTAGGTTGGATGAACACCTTATATTCCGTTTGGGTAACCTCCAGCCTGATGGCATGAGCATTGATTTCTCAAACTTCCAGTAATGCCCCGCCACTGCCCCTTCACCTTTTACCACCCCTTTCCCCTCTCTCACCTTATTTCCTGCCCGCCCATCACCTCCCTCTAATGTTCCTCTACCCTTTTCTTCTTCTATGGTCTCTGACTCTTTCACCAATCAACTTCTCAGCTCTTTTCTTGATTCCTGTCCCTTCAGGTTTTACCTATCACCTTGTGTTTTTCTCTCCCCTCCTCCCACCACCACATTTTACATCTACTTCTCGGCTTTTTCTCTCCAGTCCTGCCGAAGAGTTTCCGCCTGAAACGACTGTACTCTTTTCCAAAGATGCTGCCTGCCTGCTGAATTCCTCCAGCATTTTGTGTTGCTTGGATTTCCAGCATCTGCAGATTTTATCTCATTTGTTATGAGTTTGTATTTTTGAACAAACTACAAATCTATGCCATTTGCTCTGCAAGCATTACTTTGTACTGCGCTCAATTTCTATAAAGTGAGTGCACATAATTTTTAGACTTAACTGGCACTGTCAGGCAAATGCATATATAGACACCATGACTATAGAATGAGTAAAATAAAGTTATCTACAATATCATCCCACACACCGTATTTCAGGAAATTGGCAATGTAGGTGTTTTGCTCTAATTACATTGGTATACAGTAGCCTATGTGCCATGTGTTTTGAAACTAAATATTACTTCTATGGCTTCAAATGCACATGCAAATAGCTGGATCCAATATACTCTACACCAAATAAAAACATTGGCAACAAGTTATCACTTTGTATTTTAAAGCAAAATAGAAATTGCATGCTTTATCTTCTGGAGGCATACACAACATTGTATAGTGTTTAATTTCTACGAAGCAAGTGTATGTAGCTTCCAAGACAACTGGCACTGTCATACAAGTGATGTATAGTCATCAGGATCGTAGATAATATAAAATAGTTTATAATAACCTCCCAAATAGCATTTTTCAGGAAATCAGCAAGGGGGGCCTTTTGCTCTTATAACGCTAGAAGAGTTGATGTGCAATTTGTTCTGAAACTGAATGTAACTTCCATGGACAAGACTACAGAAATAGCTAGTTCCAAAACAGTCCACAGCATAGGATATTGTAAATAAAAGTACTTACAAGTTGCCACATCATATTTTTGAGCAAAATTGAAATGTATGCTATTTCCTCAGCGAGTATTACTTCGTACTGTGTGCAATTTCCATGATTATTTTGTATATAACTCTTCAGACTTACCTTGTCATCAGGACCAAAGAATGCACAAAATAAAGTTGTCTACAATGACTTCCCACAGAGCATTTTTCAGGATAATGGCAAAGGATGCCTTTTCCTCTGGTAACACAAGTACAGCTTGTGCAATGTTATTAAACTGAAAGTAACTTCTATGGCTTAAACTGCACATGCAAATATCTCGTTCCAAAACCAAAGGATACTCTACGTATAAATGTTTACAAGTTACCACCTTGTATTTTTGAACAAAATCTAAATGTGTGCTCTTTGTCTGGAAGCATTACGTTGTATGGTGTGCAATTTCATGTGAGACAGAGTGGTCACTTGGTGTAGTGTGGTCATGTGTGATACCTGCCTCCTGCAACCTAGGAGTGACTACCACTCCATAGCTTCAATCTATCATTTCCTCAGTCTCCCATACGAGCCAAAGGTCATTGAGCTGCAGCTCCAGTTCCATTAACATGTTTTCTGAAGAAAAGCAGCTCAGTGCACCTGGTGCAGATACAGTTACCAGGAGGCTGGAGGTGTCTTAGAATCCCCACATCTCACACACAGAACTAAACACATCCCCGGAGCCATTCTCACTGCACTAACTTTGCCCTAACAGACAAGGAATGCAGAATAAAGAATAAGAAACTTGCCAGATATTTAGCTCACCCATGTCTGATAGTCAAAGCCACTCTAATAGCAGCCCACTCACACAGTGCCCGCTCCACTTTCCTCTGTTTTATTTTCCCTTTCTAATGAATCCCGTTCACAGATTGTGCACAGTACACCCCTGAAAACTGCCATGAAGCACTACCTTTGTTCAGCTTCACTGCAAACCTATGTGAAATTGGAACTTCTTCTTGTGCTCCTGTTCGCTGATTGAGCGCAATCCATCTCAGCAAATTCACACCATATTGACATGGCTCACTTATCCTGACTACAGAAAGCAATTCACTCTGTCACCTAAGCTGACCATACATTAGAAAATTTGCTTAATCCATCCGTGAGAACTGCAGGTACACCAGTGAATTCCCAAAGAGAGATCAACTGTTCTGTGTGTGGGAAGAGATTTACCTGTCATCTGATCAGTTCACAGACAAGTGAGTTCACACTGGGGAGAGGCCGTTGATCTGCTAAGACTGAGAGAAGGCATTCACTTACTCAACACATCGAGTGACACACCAGTCACTTCACACTAAGAAGTTGCTGAATCCAGAGGCAAGTTCATAAGTGAGTTTTGGTGTCGAACTCTGCAGTCATTGCTGATGCTCTTCACACCCAGTTCTACACCGGGGTCACAGTACATGGGATGAGCCTGGATTGAGGATTTGGAGAATGGGGAAGTCAGAGTTGTCGCACAGAGTTTGTGTGTTGTTGGGGAAAGGAGATGGGCAGAATAAGGTGTCATAGAGATGGGAGGAATGGGTGACACTGAGACAACACTGAAGGGGTGTCCCAGAAACATAGGGAGAAGGGTCTATCCAGACACCCAAAGGAGAGTGGTGGTGTCATGCCGGAGAAGGGGGTAGAAGAGGAAGAGGGTGTTGTTGAGACTTGAAGGGGCATGACCCAGTTTGGGGTACGGTGAAACAGAAGAGGAGAGGAAAGGGGTGTTACAGGCATAGGTTCAGGAGGGGGAAATTGTATCAATGAGGCAGGTGTGGGAGTGAGGAAGAGGGCATTCTGGAAATGGGTTGAGGAGGAGTGGGGGAAAGGGGCATCCCAGAAGTGTGGTTATGGAGTGTGGAAAGGTATTTCAGTGAAGCAGGCAGGAGTCATCCCAGATACAAGATGGGTAGGGTATCCATTAATATAGTTTGGTGGGGATGATAGGAGGAAGGGGGCATCCAATTGCTAGTGGGATACAGTTGCCCCAGAGTTGAGGCATCCCAGATGCAGGGAGGAAGGAGGCATCGTGGAGATGGGGAGTATCCATTTCAGAGACAGGGAAGAAGTCCTCCCATGACCAGATGGGAGAGTGGGAGATTGGTGGCTGTCGAGACACACTTGTGGTTAGTAGAGGGGACAGGGGAATTCTCATATATGGGGAGGTGGAAGGGACTGTCCCAGAGACAGAGAGGGTGGTGGTAACTGGGGTATCCACAGATGTAAGGCTAGAAGGCGCATCTCCTGATGGGAAGGGGTGGAGGCTTATTAGATGTGGGAGTGGGTAGGAAGGACATGTCCCAAAGACAAGGGGATGAATGACATCCAAAAGTGGCTGGGTATGGTGTGGGGAAAAGGGGTCTTCTCAGAGCCGGATAGAATGGGATGGAGTGACAGGAAAGAGTGATGCACAAGAGATGACTGTGGAAGGGAGGGTATCCCAAAGAGAGAATGGAGAGGGAGAACCACAGAGAGGTGCAGGGGTGGAAGAGACAACACAGAGCTGGAGGAATGGGGGTGACTGAGAATTGGGAAGGGGAATTGAGAATGGGAGGTTGGGGGAGACAGTGATGCAAGGGGAGACAACAGGAAGCCAGAGGCCTGTGAGGGCAGTAAAGAATGGTTGAGGTGACCCAGAGACAAGGGAGGTGGGAAGAAGAGATGCAGATATGGTGAGGGTGTAGACCTGGATTGGGGAAGGGGCTGGGGCAGAGGGAAGGAGATCTAGAGACAAGTGTAGGGGAAGGGCAGATATCTAGATATGTGGGAAGGGGAAAGGAGGAGATCCAGAGACGAGGGGAAGATTGCAACCCCCAAGATAGGGTGGGAGAGGTGAGTGGAGGAGACACAGAAATGACAGGGGAAATGGTAAGGGGTGACCCAGAGATTCCAGTGAGATGAAAGGGGCCAGCACAGATGAAGGGGAAGGGAGTGGGGTGGACTGACCCAGAAATGTCAGGAGTGGCGGGAAGAGGGCACCTCAAAGACAGGGTAGAGGAGGAGGGGACAAGAGGGTGGCTCTGAGTGGGGCAGAAAAGCAGGAGACACAAGGACAGGGAGTGAGGGGGAAAAGGCGACACACTAAGACCAAGAACGTGATGAAGGGTTCAGTCTGAAACATCGATTCTTTACTCTACTCATAGATGTTCCCAGAGTTCTTTCTGCACTTTGTGTGTAGTTTTGTTCATTATTTTACTGCCTGTAGGAATGTATCTATGTATGAATAGAAACAGTGGCTGGGACCAGAAGGACAAAATGACCTCATGAGTGTGCTGCAGAGTCACAAGATTTAAACTAAAATTGATTTATTTAAAACAGTGCCACAGTATTTAAATCTAGTTCAATGAAAATCTAATGTTATCAGAACTCCCTCCCTTGGCCAGTGACCAGGGTTCATATCCAGGTGTAATGAACAACTGCAGGATTGAACACTCTTGAACTTGCAACTGGATTCACTAAATGTGATAGTTAAAAATTGAACAAATGGCCTCCCCTAGCTGGTGTTTGAGCAGATGGGAGTAAACTCACACAGGTTAGGTATACAGCTTGTGTGAATTTGTTATCACCTCACAAGGTGAATTCCTTCTCACGCATGGAGCAAATGAATGATCTCTCACCACTGTAAACTCACTGGTGTGTCTAGAGGTGGGATGACCAAGGAAATTCCCTGACACATAATTGGCTAAAGGCCTCACCCTGGAATGAGCTATCTGATGTGTCAGTAGCTAGGATGACTGAATGAATCTCATTCCACACACAGAGCAGGTGAACAACCTCTTCCACTGTAAATTTTCTGTTATTCAGGTTGGACAACTGAATGAATCCATGCCCACAGTCTCTCTGTGGTGTGAAATCCCTGATGTATCCTTAGGCTGGATGACCGAGTTTATCCCATTCCAAAAAGCCAGCAATGGAATGGCCTCTGTGCAGCGTGAACTTGTCATGTCAAATGACATTGAATCCTTCCCACATTCAAACAGTTGAGCGTTTAAGCTCTGGTGAAGATATGCTGGAGTGTTGGATCCAATGTAGTTCAATGAAAAGTTAAAACAGAAAACTTCATTTCAGACACAAAGTACTTTTACAACTCTGATGAGATATTTCATCATCTCCTAGGACCAACAAAAGATATATTGGTGTTACAAAGGAAATATCTGGTCACTCCTTAAATACTTGACAGAGACATTAGAACTGACATTTTGTTGTGTTTGAGATTGCTGTACACAGATTCTTTGCCTTTTCTACCCTGTAACAAGTTACAAAATATATCAATGAGTGAAGGACATCATTTCATATGAGATAGTTCTAGTCTCCAAGGTAAGGTCTGTCAGCAAACTGTTACAATGAGGTTCCACACAAGAGCACAAATCTGCAACTTCTAGCTTGTCACGTTTCAAGCATCTGAACTCAGCATCAACTTGCCTGATTGTCCACCTGTCTGTATCTTAATGGGACAACGCTACCCATCAAAAGACCATAAACCATAAGATATTGGAGCAGAATTAGGCCAAGTCTGCTTTGCCATTTCATCATTTTCCTCTCAGCCCTAATCTTCTGCTTTCTCCCCATTTCCCTTCATTCCCTGACCAATCCAGAATCCATTTTAAATATTTGCAGATCTGGCCTCCATAGCTGCCTGTGGCTAAAGAAATTTCTCCTCATCTCCATTCTAAAAGGACATCCCCCTATTCTGAGGCTTTGTCTTCTGGTTTTAGACTCTCCTACCATAAGAAATATCCTCTCCACATCCACTCTATCAAGAGCTTTCACCATTCAATAGGGATCAATAAAGTCATCCCCTAATCTTTTGAACTCCAGTGAATACAGGCCCAGCCGTCAAACATTCCTCATATGACATGCTGTTCAATCCTGGAATCACTTTTGTGAACCTCCTTTGAACCCTCTTCAGTTTCAGCACATTCTTTCCTTAACTGGGACTCCAAGGGGCCTGAAACAGCCCACAATACTCCTGGAGAGGCCTCACCAGTGCTTTATAAAGTCTCAACATTACATGCTTGCTTTTATATTCTTGTCCTCTTAACATCACATTTGCCTTCCACACTAGACTCAATCTGCAAATTAACCTTTAGGGAATCCTGCACATCAGATTTTTGTATTTTTTCTCCATTTAGAAAATAGTCTATCATCTGACCATCCACTTCCCAACACTGTATTCCACTAGCTACTACTTTGCCCATTCTCATAACCTGTCCAAATCTTTCTATATCCTCTCTACTTCCTCAAAACCACCTGCTCCTACACTTATCTTCAGATCACCTGCAACCTTTGCAATAAAGTTATCAACTCTGTCATCCAAATCACTGACATACAATGCAAAAAAAGTCTATTTTATTAAGCAAACATGAGGAAATCTGCAGATGCTGGAAATTCAAGCAACACACACAAAATGCTGGTGGAACTCAGCAGGCCAGGCAGCATCTATAAGAAGCACTGTTGATGTTTCGGGCTGAGACCCTTCATCAGGATTCACCAGCATTTTGTGGGTGTTGCCCTATTATGTGCCTCTAAGTACCCTGAAATCACATCCTAACAATTGACTCCAACATCTTCCCAAACACTGAGATCAGACCAACTGGCTTATAATTTCATTTCCTCTGCCTCTCCCCTTTCTTGAAGAGGAGAGTAACATTTGCAGTTTTCCAGTCTTCCAGAACCATTCCCAAATCTAGTGGTTCTTGAACTATCACTACTAATGCCTCCACAATCTCTTCAGCCATCTCTTTCAGAACTCTGCAATGTACACAATCTGGGTCATGTTTCACACCTTTCAATTTCCCAAGAACTTCTCCAGTAATAGTAACTTCACATACTTCATAATCCCTGAACTTCCACTACACTGCTTGTGTTTTCCACAGTGAAGGCTGATGCAAAATCAGCCTTCACCTCTCCAGCATCATTTTCCAGCAGTCTGATTCCACTCTCACCTCTCTTTTATAACTTATGTATCTTCTTTAATATTATTGGCTGGCTTACTTTTGTATTCCATCTTTACCTTCTTAATGATTTTTAGTTGCCTTCTGGTGTTTTTTTTAAGTTTCCTAATCCTAACTTCCCTCTAATTTTTGCTCTATTTTATGTCCCCTCTTTTAGTTAGTCACAGTTGTGTCATCTTGCCTCAAGAACTTATTGCTCTTTGAGATGTATATATCTCGTGCCTTCCATAATTGCTTCTAGAAATTCCAGCCATCGCTGCTGTGCTATCATCCCTGCCAGTGTTCTTTTCCAATCAATTCTGGCCTCCTCCTCTCTCGTGCCTCTGTAATTCCCTTAATTTATTGTACTACTGATACAACTGACTTAAGTTCTCTTTCTAAAATTTAAGGGTGAATTTGATCATATTATGATCACTTCCTCCTAAGCGTTCTTTAACCTTAAGCTCTCCAATCAATTCTGTTTCATTGCACAATACCCAATCCAGAATAGCTGATCCCCAAGTGGATTCAACATTAAATTGCTCTAAAAATCCATCCCATAGGCATTCTAAAATTCCCCTCTTGGGATCCAGCTTCAACTTGATTTTCCCAGTCTATCTGCATATTGAAATCCCCCATGACTATCATAACATTGCACTTTTGGTATGCATTTTCTATCTTCTGTTGTAATCTGATCCAGACATCTCTTACCCTGACTCAAGGGGGCAACATACCATCATCTTTATCGCACACTCAGAATCTCGTCTCTGTTCCTCTCATTATGAAATCTCGTCAACACTGCAGTCTTCTTCACTTCTCTTCTGAGCCACAGCACGGCTCAGTGCCAGAGGTCACTGTGGCTCCCCCATGGTAGTTCGTATATTTATTATTGAGGGGAATAGGCGCAGGTGTTCTCTGCACTGGCTGTGAATTTCCCTGACAGTCACCCTGTTACCTGTCTCCTGCAATCTAGGGGTGACTGCCTCCCTATAGCTCCTGATTCTCCCATGAGTCGAAGGTCATTCAGCTAAAGCTCCAGTTCGTTAATACGTTCTCGCAGCAGTGGCAACCCTGTGCACTCGGTGCAGATGTGTTTATCTGGTAGATTTCCCACGTCCTACACACAGCCGTTCTCACTAAACTATTGTGCCCTAACAGATAATGAATAAACAAAAAAGATCACAAAGAATGAAACTTACCGGATGCTTAACCTCACCCAAGCCTGATGAGCAAAAGCCACTCTAAACTGGCAGAGTCAAAAGAATGGCTGCTCCATTTGCATTTAAGTTGCTGTAGTTTTATTGCCTCTTTCTAAAGAATCCCTGATTGGTCATTGCTCAACTCAGAGAAACTGCCGCAAATCCCTGCCTTTTAAATCTCGATCCGAGTCCTGATTGAAAGGTAGTTTGCCTTTATTTTTAAAAATGCACTCCGACATTGATTGTTTAACTCAGAACTAACTGCCTTTTTAAATGCTGATCTAACCGAATGGTAGTTCATTTTACATATTTGTGATTTGGTTCAGTGTCTCAGTCCACTGCTAGTGCTTAACAGTTCTAGGCAAGTACCAGAACACAGTATTTACATGGCGACTTCTGATCATTGTGACCTTGAGGTGATTGATAGTGATGAACACAGCAATGGCAATACAAATGAATGTCAAGAATAGTTAACATGAGGAAATCTGCAGATGCTGGAAATTCAAACAACACACACAAAATGCTGGTGGAACATGGCAGACCAGGCAGCACCTATAAGGAGAAGCACTGTCGACGTTTCAGGCCGAGACGTCGACAGTGCTTCTCCTTATAGATGCTGCCTGGCCTGCTGTGTTCCACCAGCATTTTGTGTGTGTTGTCAAGAATAGTTGATTGGACTTTCTTGTTGGAAATTGTTAATGTGTGGAACTTTTGTGATGTGAATGCTGTAGGTCACATGGTACCCAAGAGCAGGTTGTTCATTATCATTGTATACCCAAATTGAATAGAAGAAACACTGACCTCACAAGGGTGACCTGCAAAAGAACCCAATGTGACACAAAGACTTAGTTTATCTCTGTGGTGCTTTTTGTACTTGCACACTGGTTCTATGACCTGTCAGTGGGGTCTTATATTGATTCTATCATGGTTATTGAGCATTTCCACAAGAAAATTAATTTTGTGGTTGATTTGGTGACATTCTATGTACTTTGACTTAAACTTTAAACTATAACTTTTCATCCAAGTCTCAAACCTTTAGCTTTACCTAGTAAGATCACTGCTGTGCCTGAGAAGTATAGCACACCCATTCCTGAAGCCTTTTGTCAACCCGACGTGTACCCAGCTTTCAGCAAACTTTGGACTCTGCAGTTGCATGATTTGCAGTGATTGTACATTCTTCAGCTCAGAGGTTTCTGGATAAGAACAGTGCTATTGAAAGTGTTTAGAACTATTGGCTACCCTCTACCAAATGGCACCACTCTAGACAATAGTCTTATAGGAACTCAGTTGCCAGCTTAACACAGCAAGCTTCCACAGGCAATATACTCAATGTCAACAGGCATTCTGTGTATCAGCAAAATAAATAAAATATCTATTTCTGTTAAGCAGCTTCCAAATGTTGCAATTCTGCTATCCATTTCAAACTCCCAACCCACCCCTGCTGTTTCCTTGCTCCTCTTACCCCTACCACTGTGCAGAGACCAAAACTCTGCCCTGTCTAGTTTCTGACCCTGTTGCATTGAACATCCAACTCTGCTTTTAGAGTTAACGGACTGCTGCTCCACATCCGCTTTTAGACTTTACGGTGGTGTATTCAACAACTCCACTGTGTGAGACACAACCCTTTGGAGTAAGTGAAAATGACCCATAACATTGAAATGGACGGGAAACAAGAATATCTGCAGATTCTGGAATTCCAAAGCAGCACACACAAAAAAACTGGAGGAACTCAGCAGGCCAAGCAGTGTCTATGGAAAAGCGTAAACAGTCATCATTTCAGGCCGAGACCCTTCATCAGGACTCATCAAGTGTCCGAAACATCAACTGTTTACTCTTTTCCACAGATGCTGAGCTCTCCAGTTAACTAACAATGTCATTCTTCCTCAGCCCAGAGATTTAAGGGACAAACAACAGGTCAGACACAACTGCAATCAGCTCACAATCTGAAGAAAGCCATGCAGGAGATTCAAGGGAAACCTCCTCACCCACAGCGGTTATTCTTTGGAACCCATCACCACAGGGAAAGTGAAAGGTGAACAGCAAACATGTATTTCAGAGGACTGGCGTGGAACAGAAATACAGGCATGGAGCAGCTCAACTGAGCTGCCTCCTTTATGTACACTGGGTGTGATGTAGTTTCACTAAGTCCCTGAGATAAAGTTTAAAATAGACTTGATTTATTTGTCACTGATCCTGAGTATGAAACTACAGTCCCATTAAAGGTGAACAGCAGCGGAAGAAACTCCTCCCAGTCCCAGTGACCAGGGAGCAGAACTGGGTGTGATGAGCAGCAGCAATAATTGAAGAGTTCAACACCAACAGTCACTTTTGAACTTGCCCCTCAACTCAGTAACTATGATGGTCAAATATCCAACATGCAGCATATTTCAACTCTTTCCCCAGTGTCAACCCGATAGTGTGTCACAAGGTGGGAAAACGGGAGTGAATCCCTTCCCACATTCAGGGCCTCTCTCCAGTCCAAACACACTGACGTCCCTTCAATTGAAATGACCAACAAAAACCCTTACCACAATGGTTTCTCCATAGTCTGAACACACTGGTGTGCCAGTTTGGAATATAATTCAATGAATCCCTTCCCCCACACAGAACAGCGTGAACTTCTTTATGTCAGATGATCAACTGAATCCATTTTCACAGGCCAAGCAGTGAACATCCACTCCCCAGCGTGAACTTAATGTAGTTTCAGTTAAATTGACGCGAGTGAATTCCTTCCCACATTCTCAGTAGTTGAACGGTTTCTCCCCAATGTGAACACGCTGGTGTGCCAATAGGGAAGATGACTGAGTGAATCGCTTCCCACACTCAAAGCAGATGAATGGCCTCTCTCCAGTGTGAACTCGCTGATGTACCTTCAGTTGCGATGACTGAGTGAATGCTTTCCCACAGTCTGAGCAGATGAATGGCCTCTCCCCAGTGTGAACTCGCTGGTGTGCCAGTAGGGAAGATGACTGTGTAAATCCCTTCCCACAGACTGAGCAGGTAAACGGTCTCTCCCCAGTGTGAACTCGCTGGTGTGCCTGTAGGTGAGATAACCGAGTGAATTCCTTCCCACAATCTGAGCAGCTGAATGGCCTCTCCCCGGTGTGAACTCGCTGATGCACCCTCAGTTGAGATGACTGAGTGAATCCCTTCCCACAGTCTAAGCAGGTGAATGGTTTCTCCCCAGTGTGAACTCGCTGGTGTGCCAGTAAGTGAGATGACCGAGTGAATTCTTTCCCACATTCTGAGCAGGTGAATATCCTCTCCCCAGTGTGAACTCTCTGATGCAGCTTCAGTTGAGATGACTGAGTAAATCCCTTACCACAGTAACAGCAGGTGAACGGTGTCTCCCCACTGTGAACTGACTGGTGTGCTTGTAGATGAGATGATCGAGTGAATCCCTTCCCACAGTCTGAGCATGTGAATGGCCTCTCTCCAGTGTGAACTGACTGGTGTGTCAGTAGGTCAGATGATCGAGTGAATCCTTTCCCACAGTCTGAGCAGGTGAACGGCCTGTCGCCAGTGTGAACTCGCTGGTGTGCCAGTAGGGAAGATGACTGAGTGAATCCCTTCCCGCAGTCTGTACAGGTGAACGGTCTCTCCCCAGTGTGAACCCGCTGATGTAGCTTCAGTTGAGATGACTGAGTGAACGCCTTCCCACAGTCTGTGCAGGTGAATGGTTTTTCCCCAGTGTGAACTCGCAGATGTGCTAGAAGGTGAA
Source organism: Hypanus sabinus (assembly GCF_030144855.1). Lineage (NCBI taxonomy): Eukaryota > Metazoa > Chordata > Chondrichthyes > Myliobatiformes > Dasyatidae > Hypanus > Hypanus sabinus. Next base: position 38,409,828 of record NC_082734.1, on the reverse strand, counting down.
ATGACCGAGTGAATCCCTTCCCACAGTCTGAGCAGATGAATGGTCTCTCCCCAGTGTGAACTCGCTGATGTACCTTCAGTTGCGATGACTGAGTGAATCCCTTTCCACAGTATGAGCAGCTGAATGGTGCCTCCCCAGTGTGAATTGACTGGTGTGCCAAAAGATCAGATGATCGTGTGAATCCCTTCCCACAATCTAAGCAAGTAAACGGCTTCTCCCCAGTGTGAATTGTCTGGTGTGCCTGCAGGTGAGATGATCGAGTGAATCCCTTCCCACAGTCTGAGCAGATGAATGGCCTCTCCCCAGTGTGAACTCGCTGATGTACCTTCAGTTGAGATGACTGAGTGAATCCCTTCCCACATTCTGAGCAACTGAACGGTGTCTCCCCAGTGTGCACTGACTGGTGTGCCAGTAGGTCAGACGATCGAGTAAATCCCTTCCCACACTCTAAGCAGAGGAATGGCCACTCCCCAGTGTGAACAGACTGGTGTGCCTGTAGGTGAGATAATCGAGTGAATCCCTTCCCACAGTCTGAGCAGGTGAACGGCTTCTCCCCAGTGTGAACTCGTTGATGTGTCTGAAGGTGGGATGACTGAGTGAATCCCTTTCCACAGTCTGAGCAGATAAATGGCATCTCCCCAGTGTGAACTGACTGGTGCATCAATCCCTTCTAAGCTTCCGAACAGGTAAACTGCCTCTCCCCAGTGTGATCTCACTTTGGGTCAACAGATCTGATGACCGAGTGAATCTCTTCCCACTCAGAACTGTTGAACAGTCTCTCCCTTGTCAAATGACTCGTATATCTGCAGATCAGCTGAGTGAGTGAACCTCTTCCTACACACAGAGCAACTGAATGGCCTCCCGCTGTAAATTTTCTGATGTATCAGCAGCTTGGATGACAGAATGAATTGCTTTCCACAAACAGAACAGGTAAACCATCTCACTGTGATGTGAACTTGCTAATGTATCTTCAGGCTGGATGACTGAGCAGATCCTATCCCAGACGGAGCAGATGAATGGCCTCTTCCCCCTTTGAGCTCACTGGTGTCTCTGTGGGTCAGTTGAGTAAGAGAATCCCTTATCACACTGACAGGAGAATGATATCTCCCTTCTATCAATTAACTGGCAAGTCACCAAGTCAGATGTCACAGTAAATCCGTCACACAGTCGACACAGTTGAAGAACTGATCTTCAGTGCTGGTGTGTTAGCACCTGGGTTCCAGTGGATTTCACTGAGTTACAACAAAAAAACTTCATTTCAGACTCAAAGCCTGTTTCCAGCTGTGGTCGAGATATTTCTTCAAGGGCCAACAGATAAATTGGTGTTACAAAGGAAATATTTGGTCATTCCTTAAATATCCAGACAGAGACCTTAGAACTGATGTGCTGTTGCGTTTGAGATTCCTGTACACAGATTCTTTGTCATTTCTAACCTGTAAAAAGATTTACAAAAGACATCAATGGGTGAAGGACAGCATTGCAGATGAGATAACTTTATTCTCAATGGCGATGTCTGACATCACACTGTTACAGCAAGGTTCAACCCAAGCTGGAGGAATCACGCACCCAGTTCTCTAACTGATTTCCTGTCTGCATCAGAATGGAGCACTCCTGCTCGTCTTCAATCTGTAACATGACTCAGTTTGTCTCTCTCTACTTGTGTTATTTCAAGTTCTAGTCATGTTCCACAGCACTACAAAGAGCACATGATATTACACGGCTGATCCTGGAGACTTCCTATTTACTCTAACCCCACCCCACAAGTGATTGGTGGCGGTAAACTCATCGATGGTAATGCCAATGAATATGAAGGTGAAGAGGGCAGTATCTGGAGTGTGGTACTTTTGTGATGTGAAATCTATGGGTCACTTGTTACCCAAGTGAAAGGTGTTTGATATCATTTTGTACCCAGACAGATGCTACAAAACAAAATCTCACGAATAGAAAGGCTCAGAGAAAGCGTTAAAACAAAAGTGATTTTCTCGAGAACTAAATGTGATGGAAGGATTTTGTTCTTTTATCCCCTGCAGCACTAATTAACATTTTCATTGACAGGAAGGTAGATTCTTTCTGAGATAAATGCTGGGATTTAGACAGATGACTCGCTGCTTTCCCCTCAGACTCTGAAGCCGGAGACCCGTCCCAGCCATGCGCATGCGTCGCTGAATGGCGGCAACACCTTCGCTCATCAGCAGAAAGGTCCCCAGGGCCCGGCTACTTGGGGCTGAGAGAGAGGGGAATGACCCAGGATGCGGGACCACGGTGTGTCCGGAGCTCGCAACAATTGCCCCTCAGTCGCGATGCGGACGCCGGTGCTGAGGAAACCCCTGCCGGAACCCCATTCCTACCTGCTGCAATCCGTCTGGACGCCTGACGTACTGTGAGCGCATGCGCGAGTTTCGGACCCGTTCTGATATTACGCATGCGCATTCGATCGCTGGGTCACGGTCGCCGAATTCTGCAGAGCAGTAAATGCTGGGGGAGCTCAGCTACTATGGACTCTTTATTTAAAGTCAACATTTCAGGCTGTGTCCTTCTTCAGGCCTGAAAAGGAATGGAGAAGACTCGAATAAAAAGGTAGTGGGGGAGGGGAAGCAGGTTGGCCGGAAAGTGATAGGTGAAGTCAGGTGGGTGGGAAAAGTAAAGGGCTGGAGAGGAAGGAATGTGATGGGAGCGGAGGGTGGACCGTGGGGGAGAGGGAAGAAGGAGGAGCACGGAGGGGGGGAGATGGTAGGTAGGTGAGAAGAAGAGGTAAGAGGCCAAGAGGGGTTTGTAAACCACAATGTAACAACGCTAAAAAAGATTCCAGTAGGCACAAAGACATTGTGATTTTAATATCTGTTTGTCATAGAACATAAAAATATACAACACAGGAATAGGCCATTCGGTCCAAGGTATTGTGTTAAAAAGCAAATTAAAAAAAACAGTAATCCCTCCTACTGTATCCCTCCTTCCTCCTTATATCCATGTGTGTATCCAAAAGTCTCTTAAAAGCCTACAATGTATCTGCCTTTACTGCCAGACCAGGTGGTGCATTTCAGGCATCCACCGTTCTCTGAGTAAAAAACTTATCCCTCACATTCCCCTTGAACCTGCCCCCTCTCACCTTCAATGCATCCCCTCCAGTATTAGACATTTTAACCCTGGGAAACTGATACTCTCTGTGCACTCTATCTATGCCTATCAAAATCACATAAACCTCTATCAGATCTCCCCTCAGCCTCCCGCACTCCAGAGAAAACAACCCAAGTTTATCCAGTCTCTCATGATAACACATGCCCTCTAAACCAGACAGCATCTTAGTAAACCTGTTTTGCACCCTCTCCAAAAAGACAACATTCTTCCTATAGTGAGGCAACCAGAACTGTACACAATATTCCAAATGTGGCCTAACCAGAGTTTTATCAAGTTGCAACATAATCTCCTGACTTGAACTCATTACCTCGACTAATAAAAACAAGCATTCGATAACCACCCTTTCAAGGAACTATGAACTAGAGATCCCAAGTTCTCTCTGCTCAGCAACTCTATTAATGCCCTGCCATTTCTTTGTCAGTATTCTGCACTATCCACAACTTCACAATTCTTGGTGTCATCTGCAAATTTACTAACCCACCCATCTACATTTTCATCCAGGTCATTTCTATATATCACAAAACAGCAGAGGTCCCAGCACAGATCCCTGCAGATCAGCACTAATTACAGACCTCCAGCTTGAATAAATCCCTTCAACCATTACCCTCTGTCTTCTAAGTGCAAGCCAGTTCTGAATCCAAACAGCCTATTTGCCACTTACCCTATGCAGCTTAATCATCTGGATTAACCTCCCATGAGGAAATTTGTCAAACACCTTACTAAAATCCATGTAGACAACATCCACTGTCCTACCCTCATCAATCTCTCTCATCACCTTATCAAAAAACTCAATCAAGTGGTAAGGCACAACCTGTCATATACAAAGCCATGCTGGCTCTCCTATTTAGGCCATGGGTTTCCAAATGCTTGCATATCCTATCCATAAGACCATAACACATAGGAGCAAAATTAGGCCATTTGGCCCATCGAGTCTGCTCCGCCATTCAATCATGGCTGATCCTTTTTTTTTCTCAACCCCATTTCCTGGCCTTCTCCCCATAACCTTTGATGCCATGTCCAATCAAGAACCTATCAATCTCTGCCTTAAATACATCCAACGACCTGGCCACCACAGCTGCACGTGGCAACAGATTCCACAAATTCACCACCCTCTAGCTGAAGAAATTTCTCCACATCTCTGTTTTGAATGGACACCCCTCTATCCTGAGGCTGTGCCCTCTTGTCCTCGACTCTCCCACCATAGGCAACATCCTTTCCACATTTACTCTGTCCAGGCCTTTCAACATTTGAAAGGTTTCAATGAGATCCCCCCTCATTGTTCTAAATTCCAGCGAGTAAAGAGGGGGGACAACGTGAGCAAGCAATGGAGTAAGGCGTGTTTGGCTAGGCTCCTGCCTAACCTTTATTTTATATTTAGAATAGTGCTTTCTTTCAAATCTTATCAAAGTAAGTAAATAAGTCGTCTAAGTACGTATAGCAAGAGTTACTTTATTCTCTGACATGCAGTAGTGGCATATAAGCTTCGAAAATATAAGAACACTGGGCCCACTAACACCAAGACGACCGACTCCCTGATGCAGAGTTTAAGTGCTGCACATGATTGCTCAAGTACTCTACCCTGCAAAAACTCAGGCAAAATGGACAAGGAGGACCTAAAAATTCAGCTCCTCTCAGAGCTAAAAACGGACATCTCTGTGGTGATAAGAGCAGAGCTGAAAAACATCCTCACCGAAGATTTCAACTACAGAACCTGAAAAACGAGTTGCAGGTAGTAAGAACTGAGTTAGCAAACAACGTGGCACGGACCCAAGTTGAGATTGACCAAGTAAAGGCTAATGGAGGTCTCAAGATGGTGCTTATGGAGTAAACCGCTTTTGGCTTTGCTCCAAACCTTTTACGTCTTTTTAACCTACAAACACCCCTTAAATGATCTTTTTATACTTATTCTAAAGGGGTTTAAACATACAGAATTTTTCTTTTTAACTATTCGATCTATTTTCAACTTGCTGAAATGTCTAAAGTAAAAGAATCAAAACAGATGAAAGAACCGATAACTTTAGAAACTATTGTAAAGCTTATAGAAGATAAATTTGCAGGTCTGGAGAGAAAAATAACCGAACAGCTTTTTGTGTTTGATGAGCGTTTAAAATCATTCGAAGGAGAACTTAAAACACTTACACTGGAGTTACAAAAACAACAAGCAAGTATTTTGGTACTTGAAGAAGCCGCTCGTAAGAAAGAACATATTATCGAAACTTTGCAACAAAAGCAAGCTTCGACTTCTCAACAGATGGATCGTTATAAATCTAAAATTACTGATCTTAAAAATCGCTCTTGAAGACAAAATCTTCGGCTAATTGGGATTCCGGAAAAATTTGAGAGCGGTGATCTTACCGTTGTCTTTTCTAAACTTCTAATGGATGTCTTCGGTTCAGAAGTTCTGGACTCTCCTCCAATAATCGATCGTACACCATATCTCTCGCTATCATTCTGATTCAGATAAACCACGGCATGTAATTCTCCGGATCCATTACCCTCATATCAAAGAGCGTATGATTCGGGCGGCTCGGAAAAAGGGTATGATTAACTTTCAAGAATTTCAGTTTTGTATTTTGGAAGATTATAGCCCTGAAGTTTTAAGGGCAAGAATGGCTTTTAGACCAGTTATGTCTAAATTTCACCAGAAAGGCTACAAGCAAGCGCTGTTATTTCCAGCACATCTGAGAGTTACTTCTGGAGACGGAACTGTTCGGCTGTTTAAATCTCCAGCGGACGCTCAAAGTTTTTTGGAACAATGACACTCTATCGGGTTGACTAATGTAATAATTAGTCTATAAATTTCAATCTCTTACAGAATGATGGGGTTTTTTTAGGTATGGCTGACATGTATTTTTTAGATATTGTAAAAGTTCTCTTTTTTTTTGGTTTATTCTGATTTTATTATTTTTTTATATTTTATTAATCTATTAACCTTGAAAATAACTGATTAGGGTTCCTTTTTTTAAGTTTGTATAAGCTTTTTTTATATATTTAACATTTAAATATTAAGATTTTTTTTTAAAAATGATAATAAAATGGCGTTTCTTCTTCCGGACAGACTCTAGTGCTTGGAACGTCATATCCGTTTTGATGAGTTTGAAAGTTTTAAACTCTCATTTAAAATACTAATTTAGTAGTATTTATTTATGGGTTTTATCAATTTAATTTTTAACTCTTTTGTTATATATATATTAATTTTATATTTTAACTTTTGTTATATTAACCCTTTCTTATAATATGGGTTGTTTGTATTTTTTTCAAGTTTTTTTCTGTCTGAGTTGCCGTCTTGAGACACAGGGGTAATTTTAGTATTAGATTGCCTGCTTGCCTCTTTTTGGCTTTTTTCCTGGGGTTTCGAGGGTGGAGGGAGGGGGATTTTTCTTTTTCTTTTTTCTCTTTTTGCTTGCTTTTTGCATAGTTTTATTTCATGGGCCTATATGAAACTACAAAAATGGTTGCAGTGCCATGACTTCCAGTTTCTCCTTGAACTCACTTCCTTCTTCCAGGTTCATGAGTTCACTTTTTTTTTTAAACTTATGTGTTAACTGTGATAAATATTGTCAATATGGATAGGATTATTAATTTTGTTTCATGGAATATTAATGGTTTAAATCATCCGATCAAACGGAAAAAAATATTCAAAGTATTCCATAGAATGAATGCCAATGTTATTTTTGTGCAGGAGACTCATGTAAGGAAGGTGTAGAGTCAACGTTTTTTTAGGTTTTGGAAGGGTCAACAGTATCACGCAAATTCGCAAGCCAAAGTAAGAGGTGTTTCTATTTTTATAGACTCATCAACTTTTATACATCATGAAACAATTTCAGATCCACAAGGTAGATTTTTGCTTATTACTGGTCTACTTTTTAATCAAAAAGTTGTTTTAGTTAATGTTTATGCTCCAAATACTGATTGTCCTGAATTTTTTAAATGCTTATTTACATCCTTTCCTAATCTGAATCAGTATAGATTGATAATGGGTGGGGATTTTAACTGTTGTTTAAACCCTGTGATGGATAGATCCAACCTACCCAAACCCTTCCAAATAGATCGGCTTCTCTTATTAACTATTTTATGATTGATTCAGCTATTTGTGAAATTTGGCATTTTCTACACCCTAATGACAAAGAGTTTTCATACTTTTCCCATGTTTATCATAATTACTCAAGAATTGATTACTTTTTCATTGATCACCATTTACTCACAAATGTTACTGATTGTAAATATGACTGTATTACCATATCTGATCATGCACCTCTGAAGTTATCTATTAAAATAATGGATTCATATATCAATGCTAAATTTTGGAGGTTTAATCCTATTTTATTGCAGGATTTAGACTTTGTTAACTTTATTAAACAACAAATTGATTTGTTTTTCTCAACAAATTCTACAGCAGAGATCTCTAGTGGAATTTTGTGGGATACTTTTAAAGCATATATTCGTGGACAGATTATTTCATACTCTGCTGGAGTTAGGAAACGAACTAGTTCTAAAATATTAACATTAGTTGATAAAATCAAAGCAATTGATAAGATTTATTCAATGACCCCTAGTAAAGAACTTTATAAAGAAAGAGTGGAACTTCAAATGGAATATAGTTTATTATTATCCTCTTCGATTGAAAGTCAGTTAATTAAATCAAAAACTCAATTCTATATGCATGGAGATAAGTCTGGTAAATTACTGGCTAATCAATTGAAAATTGTTTCGGATAAACGACAGATTACTAGGATTCGTAAACAAGATGGTACTCTGACGATCGACCACAAAGAGATAAATAGAGCCTTTCAAGATTTTTATAACTCCTTATATCAATCAGAATTCACTATGGTCTCTTCTATAATAAATGAATTTTTAAGGAAATTGAATATTCCAAAAGTAACTGTTGAGGATAACGTAATTTTAGATACACCTATTACGGAGTCTGAAATAGAAAAGGCTATTTTTTTTAATGAATTCTGGTAAAGCTTCTGGTCCAGATGGTTTTCCTGTAGAATTTTTTAAATCTTTTTCTTCTATACTTTCTCCTTGGCTTTGTAAAATTTTTAAAGATGCATTAAGTGTAGGTAAATTACCACAATCTTTTTATGAAGCTTCTATTTCTTTAATTCTTAAAAAAGATAAAGACCCTACTGAATGTGCATCCTATCGGCCTATATCCTTATTAAATACGGATTTTAAGATTTTCCGTAAAATTTTGGCTATTAGATTAGAAAATATATTACCTCCAATTATTTCTGAAGATCAGACTGGATTTATTAAAAATCGCTATTCATCTTTTAATATTAGAAAATTAATTAATATTATTTATACTTCTTCATCAAAAATACCAGAATGTGTTATTTCTTTAGATGCTGAAAAAGCATTTGATAGAGTTGAATGGCCATATTTATTTACTACAATGCAACAATTTAATTTTAGTTCAAAATTTATATCATGGATTAAATTAATATACCATAAACCTTTAGCTTCGGTTTTTACCAATAATCAAAGATCCCCTTTTTTTCAGCTATTTCGTGGTACAAGGCAAGGTTGCCCTTTAAGTCCTTTACTATTTGACATTGCTTTAGAACCGTTGGCTATAGCTATTCGTGAATCACCTAATATTCTGGGTATTACCCGTGGGGAGAAGACGTATAAAGTATCATTATATGCTGATGATTTGTTATTATATATATCTGACCCTGAAAGATCTATCCCTGCTATTTTGTCTTTGCTTGCTCAATTTAGTAATTTTTCTGGTTATAAATTGAATTTTAACAAGAGTGAACTATTTCCATTAAATATGCAAGTTCCAATTTATAAACATTGACCATATAAAATTGTTACAGTTTATTTTACTTACCTAGGTATTAAAATTACTAAAAAACATAAAGATTTATTTAAGGTTAACTTTTTACCTTTAATTGATCAAATTAAGCAACTTGCTATTAGGTGGTCTCCACTATCTTTGTCATTGGTTGGTAGAGTTAATACTATTAAGATGATGATACTACCTAAATTCTTATATTTATTTCAAGCATTACCAATTTTTATTCCTAAAGCTTTTTTTGATACTGTTGACTCTAAAATATCTTCTTACTTGTGGCAGAACAAAAATCCTAGATCGGGTAAAAAATATTTACAGAAGCCTAAGAAGGAGGGCGGCTTGGCTTTACCAAACTTAAGATTTTACTATTGGGCAGTAAATATACAGTATTTAATATTCTGGACACAAGAATGGACTATAGCTACTTGCCCACAATGGGTAAATTTGGAATGTAAATCTGTGCAAGATTTTTCACTGATTTCAATCTTAGGATCTTCACTTCCTTTTTCTTTATTCAAATTGAATAAACAGATAACTAATCCTATAGTCAGATATACATTACGAATTTGGTTTCAATTTCGTAAATTTTTTGGTTTGAATAAATTTATTTTATCATGTCCTATAATATCTAATTATTTTTTTTGGCCTTCATCTATGGATCAAGCTTTTCTTTTATGGAAAACAAAAGGTATAACATGTTTTCGTGATCTGTTTCTGGGTGATAACATTATATCCTTTGAACAGCTATCTAATAAATATAATTTACCTAAAACCCATTTTTTTAGATATTTGCAAGTTAGAAATTTTTTGTATAATGAGTTACAGTCTTTTTTGAAAGAATGTCCATTGGACATTACAGATAGAATTTTAGCCCTTAATCCTTATCAAAAGGGTTTAGTAGCCATCATTTATAAGATGATCATGAATTTACAGTTAGATGTATCAGAAAAAATTAAGAAGGAATGGCAAGAATGGCATTGTCGTATATCTACTGAGCAATGGGAAAAAATTTTACTATTGGTAAATTCGTCCTCTATTTGTGCTAAACATGCCCTAATACAATTTAATAGAGCTCATATGTCTAAGGATAAACTGGCTCGATTTTATTCTCATCTTAACTCAACCTGCAATAGATGTCATTCTGATGTTGCTTCATTGACTCATATGTTCTGGTCTTGTCCTTGTTTACAAAATTATTGGAAAGATATTTTCAGTATTATTTCAAGAGTTTTAAATATTAATTTTCAACCGAATCCTCTTACTGCAATTTTCAGTTTACCAATGACGGATAATAATCGTTTATCCGCTTCATCTCAACGAATTATTGCATTTGTTACATTAATGGCTAGAAGATCTATTTTATTGAATTGGAAAGAAATTAATCCTCCAACTGTATTTCAGTGGTTTTCTCAAACTATTTCTTGTTTGAGTTTAGAAAAAATTAGAAGTGTGGTTTTTGATCCTTCAGTTAAATTTGAAGAAACTTGGAGACCTTTTATTCAACATTTTCACATGAGTTGAATTGTCTTTTCCTAAACCTTACTTATATTATCCTTAATTAATTGGATGGAGGTTCGGAGTTATTGGCACTACTGTATATGTACTTAATATTATTCAATGGCCCATGTTGGTTAGTGTTTTTTTTTTTGGTTTTTTTTAATCTCTTTTTTTGGGGGGGGGTTCTTTTTTTCTCTCTTTTTACTTCTTTGTTCATTAATGTTCTGAGTTTGAGAGGTTATATATTTTTATTATTACATATCTGAGTCTATTTAAACTATTAATTATGTACTCTCAAACGTTTTGTATTCATGTTTCATTTATGTTTGTTTAAAACTAATAAAAAGATTTAAAAAGAAAAAAAAAGAAAGGCTAATGTTACAGACATGGAAGATGGCATATCATCGTGGTCAGATGAAATGGTATCGCTTCAAACCATTGGAAACACCCTGAAGTCGGAGCTGAAGGACTTAAGTGATAAATGTGAAGATATGGAGGGAAGAATGCGGAGGTACAATATCCGTATTTTGGGGGTTGCTCAGGGGCCTGGGTCAAGTTCCACAGAGTCCATTTCTAAATTACTGTCAGAGGTGCTTAAATTGGACAAAGACATTCTTATTGACTGCTCGCAATGGAATCTCACGTAAAAAAAACAGCGGTAAACCACGTGCAATTGTAGTTAAACTACATTATTATCAGGACTGTGTCGATGTTTACGTCGAAGCCGAAACCAGGCTCCACTTAACTACAATGGGAAACCCATCGCTATTTTTCCAGACTACACCACAAGGGTCACCAAAGCTCCTGATGAAGGGTTTCAGCCCGAAACATCGTCACTATCTCCTCTGAGTTCTGCCAGTATTTTGTGTTTTTATCACCAGAGCTCGAGCTGCATTCACAGATGTCAGAAAACTGCTGTGTGACCAGCCAGATATCTGATATGGTATACTGTTCCCTGCTCGACTCCACGTTACACACAACGGGATGGTAAAAGAATTTCTGGATCCAGAGAAAGCCATGATCTTGGACCAGTAATGCATTTTTCATATGTGGGACTCCAATGGGCTGTTCATAAACAGTTGCAGAATCAATAGATCCCTGCAGTGCCAAGAAAAAGTATTCTGATTATCCTAGTCTTTTGTCGTGGAAATTTGTTTTCTCTGTGGTCACTATCTTTGAGATGTTAAAGCTTTTTTTCGTGGGGGGGGAGCTTTTCAAGATTAGGTTTAATTTTGAATCCTTCAATATGTATCTAATTTTGACTGGTCTGGCTGGTTCTATTTAGAACATAGAATAGGACAGCAAATTACAGGCCCTTAGGCCCATAATGTTGTGCCAACCCTCAAACCCTGCCTCCCATATAACCCCCCCCCCACCTTAAATTCCTCCGTATACCTGTCTAGTAGTCTCTTAAACTTCAGTAGTGTATCTGCCTCCACCACTGACTCAGGCAGTGCATTCCACGCACCAACCACTCTCTCAGTGAAAAACCTTCCTCTAATATCCCCCATGAATTTCCTTCCCCTTACCTTAAAGCCATTTCCTCTTGTACTGAGCAGTGGTGCCCTGGGGAAGAGGCGCTGGCTGTCCACTCTATCTATTCCTCTTAATATCTTGTGCACCTCTATCATGTCTCCTCCCATCCTCCTCCTCTCCAAAGAGTAAAGCCCTAGCTCCCTTAATCTCTGATCATAATCCATACTCTTTAAACCAGGCAGCATCCTGGTAAATCTCAGAAATTCTGGTAAATTTGTTCTTGTTTATTGAGGGGTGGGTGGGTTCTTTTTGTAACTAGTATAAAATAGTTGGTTGTATTATATGTTCAACTTCTTCTTTGTTCATAAAAATACTTAGATCAAAAAGGTAAATCCCAGCGAGTACAGATCCAGAGCCATCAAAAGTTGCTCGTATGATAACCCATCCATTCCTGGAATCATCCCTAAGAATTTTCTCCAGCAATATCCCTACATCTGATGAGAGACTCTGGTTCCCAGGATTTTCCCCTGTTCCCTTCTTAAATAGAGCTACTTCACCATTCCTCTGGGACCTTGCTTGTGGCTAGAGAGGACACAAACATACAAGTCAAGGGTCCAGCAATTTCATCTATTGGCTCCTTTGATAACCTGGAGTAAATCCCATTAGGCCCTGAGGACTTATCCATTTTAAGCAGGATACTTAAAGTTTTATCAGTTATATAAAGAGTGATATCGGACTGCTGGAAAATAATGCTGGTGAAATAGTAACAGAAGAGAAAGAAATTGCAGATGAACATAATGGGTACTTAGCATTGGTCTTCACTGTGGAAAGCACTAGTAGTGTGCCAGAGGTCAGTGAGTGTCAAGGAGTAGGAGTGAGCACCATTGCTATTACAAAGGGAAAAGTGCAACACAAACTCAAAGATCTTCCTTTTGTAATTTATTTTTTTTATTCAAGTTCATCATCAAACAAACATTTCCATAAGATGTATTTCAGCATTGTACATATATAATCATATATGTCACAAAACTCCACATAGTATTTATCTGAGGTATACACTTATAGAAAAGAGTGGAAAGAAAAAACAAGCAAAAGGAAAAAACTATGTACAAGTAGGGAGTACTTGTACTTTATTACAACATATTTATTGATTTGTGAGAATAAAATCAGGCCTATCAGGCATTATGTAGTTAAACCATTTTTCCCAGTATGAATCAAATTGTTCCAGCTTATGATTAACAGATGATGTTATCTTCTCCATTTTGTAAATGTCCATTGTAACTTCCATCCATACATTTAAAGTTGGGCTCTCCTGTGATAACCATGTCCTAGTAAGAGTCTTTTTACCAGCCACCAGCAGTGTATTCATTAAATATGTATCTCTTTTCAACTATTCTTGAGGTATATACCCAAAATATATGGTCTTACTCTCTAAGGGTATTTCACATTTAAAGATTTAAAGATGTCTTGTAGGGCATTGTGTATCCCCCTCCAATAGTCTTTGATAACAGGGCAGTCCCAAAATATATGATAATGATTTGCATTTTGATTTCCACAATTTCTCCAGCATTACTACCATAATGGGATTTCTGAGAGGGTGTAATAAAATATCAAGTTTTTCCATCTGAACTCCCTCCATTTCTGTGAATTGGTACACTTCCATTGATACCTCCATATTATTGTCCATTCTTCCTCAGATATAATTATCCCTCCTTCCTTCTCCCATTTTGTTTTAATGTATGAAGTCGAATGTGTTTTAAGATTTGACAACCCCTTATACATGCTTGAAAGGATTCTACTACCGTTATCTGAATTATATGCTTTTCTAAATAGCTCTATCAAGCATGTCTTGCCTTAGTTACATTTTTAAGCGTCCTATTAACATATTGTCGCATCTGTAAATACCGATAAAAATCTTGTTTTTCTAATGTGTTTCTCTTTAAGCATTTCAAAACTGAACAGTGTTCCTTCTTTCATTATATTGCAAAGAACTGTTATTCCTTTCGCTGTCCAGTCCATAAATCCAGCATCCATTTTATTCGGTGTAAAATCTGAGCCATATGCACACCATTTAAGAATTGCAATATTTCCCCCTAGATTATATTCTTTTATAGTAGTTTTCCATATTTTAAGAGTCAATTTCACCCATGGGTTATCAATAGTATTTATGTACCTTTGCAGGTTGTTATCAGCCAAAATTGCTTGAATGGGGATGGGAAGTACCTGCTCCTCAATGTTTTTCCATTGAGCGTCATATGATGGGTTGCACCAACATATCACAGCTCTCAACTGTGCTGCAAAATAATAATCTCTAAGAGAAGGTAGGCCCTGTCCCCCTTTTCCTTTGTTAATTGCAAAGTTTTGAGACAAACTCTAGGCCTTTTACCTTGCCAAATATACCTTGATAACATCTTGTTCCATTCATTGAATTGATTTTGATTACTCTCTATTGGTAGGGTCTGAAAGAGATATAACAGTTTGGGCAGTATATTCTTTTTAATAGACTCAATCCTTGAACTGAGACTAAAAAAAGGAATCAGGTTCCATCTTGCCATATCTTCCTTAATTTCTTTTATATGAAGGCTCATAATTGCATCTGATAATTTTGCCAAATCTGTTTGCCATGCCCAGGGATATCTACTTACAATTTCTTTTGGTGGGCTATAGTTATATGAAAGTAATTGGGTTTTATCTATGTTGATCTTGTATCCTGATAATTGACCATATTGTTGAAAGGATTGCATCATTTTAGGTTGCCCTAGATAGATCAAAATGTCATCCGCTTAACAGGCCAATTTATGCTCTGTCCCTTTAATAGTAATTCCCCTGATATCTTCATTTTGTCTGATGTATTGAGCCAGTAGTTCCAGATATAACGCGAAGAGTAGTGGTGACCATGCACAACCCTGTCTTGTGCCCCTTTCTAAGGTAAGACTATTTGATAAATATCCATTGATTTTAATCCTAGCAGTAGGATTGTCATATAGAGTCTGTATAGTTTTAATAATTGTGTCTTGGAAACCAAATTAATGTAAAACTCTGTAAAGAAAATTCCAATTAACTGAATCAACTGGCTTTTCAGTGTCCATGCTTATCACCATTGCTTTGATTTTTTTTTGTATATGATCCATAATGTGAAGTGTCCTTCATATATTGTCTCGTGTTTGGCGATGTCATATAAAACCTGTCTGATCATTACGTATCAGTATGGGTAGAAACTCTTCTAATCGTTTGGCCATGATGGAGGTAATTAATCTATAATCTAAAGAACGGATATTGGTCTAAATGACCCGCATTCCATTTTATCCTTGCTTTCTTTTGGTACAGCTGAGATTATCGCTTCCTTCCAACTGGGTGGCATTTGTGCCTTTTTTGGAGCCCAGTTCAATGTGGGGAGTAAAACAGGAATTAACTTATTTTTAAATTTTTTGTACCACTCTGCCGTATACCCATCAGATCCTGGTGACTTGCTTAATTTAAGCCTACTAATTGCAGCTTTTAATTCAACTTAAGTTATGTCAGCAGTCATCGTTCTATTTTGTTCTTTGCTTAAAGTGGGTAACCCTAGAGAATTGAGGAAGGTGTCAATTTGGGTTATGCTTCCCCCCACCCCCCCACCCCCGGCACTTTGTAATATAGAGTTTTGTAAAACACTTCAAACGCTTCTTGAATTTCACTTAGCTTATTTTTTATCATTTTTGTTCTTGGATCCCTAATTCTATGAATTGTATTTTCTGCTGTTTTTTTTTCAGTTTTCACGCCAGTGTATTCATAGACTTAGATCCACTTTCATAATGTCTCTGTTTCAGAAACATTAAATTTTTCTTGAATTTTTGCATAGCCAAGCTATTAATTTCATTCCTAATTTTTTTAATTTCCTCTAATGTATCCTGTGCCAAATTCAAATTGTGTTTTTTCTCTAGTTCCTTCAGCCTATTTTGTAATTCCTCTGTTTTATTCCTTATTTTTTCTTATATGAAGATATTGCTATTATTCTCCCTCTTAAGACCGCCTTTAGAGTATCCCATAAAATGGGAGGTGAAACCTGTCGATTATCATTGAATTCTAAGTAGAGACCAATTTCTTTTTTAATTTGTTCTTTAAAGTACGAATCTTTGAGTAGACTTGAATTTAGTTTCCAAATAGTATTTCTTTGGTTGTAGGTCAAAATCAACGGATAAATATATAGGTGCATGGTCACTTACATCTATTGCCCCAATTCCACAGGTGTTTATTTTGTCTTTGTCTTTTCCAAATGTTGTGAAATAGTCTATTCTTGTATATACAGAATGGGGAGCAGAATAATGAGTGTAATCCTTTCTGTCGGGGAAAAGGTCCCTCCATATATCAATTAAACCAACATCCTCAAAATGTGTATTAATTTTCTTATGTAAGGATTTTGTTCCATAGGTTTTTCTATTGAAAGAGTAATTGTAAATCTAAATTTAAATTTAATTTGTAAATTGGTTGTAATTGTAAATTTAAGTCTCCCCCACATATCAGGAGACCTGTTTCTGCTACCATAATATCAGTAATTTTCTGAAAGAAACCAATATCACTTCCCGGGGGTGCGTATATATTCAATAGAGTAACTGAATTTCCATCTATATTTCCCCTTACCAGAATATATCTGCCCTCCTTATCTCCCATTTCAAATACTTTTTCAAAATTTAGCTTACTTGAGATAAGAATAGCAACTCCTCTCCTATGTCCTGATTTATATGAGGAAAAAAAACAAATTAGTGAAGCCCATTCTCTTTAATTTTCTGTAAATATACTACATGGGCTTGTTCTTTTTTCATTTTGGATAGCATTCTATTATATTTGATTGGATATAATAGCCCATTGACATTAAAAGAAATGAATTTTACTTTGTGCTTAGCCATCTGTATTTATCAATGTATCATTGAAATTAGCAGAATAAAACTTAATCGATCTACTCCCTGAACAAATAAGAACCAAGAAAAGCAAATAATAACAAAAAAGGCAACGAAGGCGTGATTCCAAGGCTGAGGGCTCCTGGGTTGAGCTAGAGGAAATGTCTAGCTGTGGGGGATAACCCCTCCTACCTGTGAGTTGAGGGCCCCCATTGCAGTATTCATAAAAGTCAGTGAGCAAATCCATTACACAGAAAAGATTTCCCTGTGTACTTCTCTCTCTATATATATATAACACACACACACACACATATATATACATACACATACGCACGCATACATATATTCTGATTTTGGTGGGGGAAGAGGAGTAAGTGAGTGAATGAAGAAGAATAACTGAGTAATATAAAATCCACATTATAATAAGTATTTCTTGAGATAGGTATATCACCGTCTACTTTTGCTTCCGTTTAGCTTCTCAACATGTTTAAAGTTAGCCAAACCTTATGGCTCTTCTGAAGGGGGTGGAGGCTGTCTTTGGAAAACTTCCAGTCTCCTCCTAATATACTTCTCTCGCCCTCCTCCCATCTCCTGCTTTCTCGATTCTCGCACTATTTCCCAAGCAGAGCAGGATAATTCCCCTGCCAGGCTTTCCCTCGGTTTGATCACGCTGACAGGCCTTCATATCTGTAGTCGCCTCTTCCGCTGTCTGATGCAGTTGGATCCCATCTTGATAAAGCACTCAAAGTTTAGCAGGGTACGGAGTTTGAAATCTAATCCTTTCTTGCTTTAGCATTTGCTTTACTTCAGAGTATTCTTTACGTTTCTGCAGGACCACGGGGAGGGGTAATCTTGATCAAAATATATTAATTTACTGTCCAAAAACACCCTCTTCTTACCCCAGGCCCTTTGTAGAATCTCCGCCTTGGTACTATATTGAAGGAATTTAATTACTATTGAGCATGGCTTATCTTCTGTCTCGGGTAGGCTGCGGAACGATCGCATAATGCGCCCTCTCAATTTCCAGCTCCATAGTCGAGGGAAGCTTCAGCGCATCCCGCAGCAACTTTCGTACAAACTCTGTCATAGACAAACCCTCCACTCCTTCAAGAATGTTGTATATCCTGATATTTTTCTGCTGTAATCTTGCCTCCAGGTCAAGCAGTTTACTTACTTGTTGATTTACTATTTTTATCATTTTACTTAGCATCTGTTCCACATTTTGCACACGATCTTCCACCTTCTCAATTCGAGTCTCTGTCACCACTATTTTTTGATTGACGTTGGCGAGCTCTAACTTAATATCATATAGCTGCTGTTTTATTTCTTTTTGGAACTCCCATATCTCTTTCAGAATTTTTATCATATTTGCCGCTTCACCTGAACAAGGCCCCTCATCAGCCTTGCTAGCATGCGGTCAGGTAGGAGAGCCACTCGCTGCACCCATCTCATCCACAGGCTCTGCAGTGTCGCTTTTTTTATTTCCATTCTTGCCCCTCTTATCAGTTCAAATACTTTCGAAAAATCCTATATTTGATGGGTTAACGGGACAAAATATGCATTTTTCTGGAGGAGCTATTGATTTAAGCTGCCATTCTTGATGATGACGTCACCGGAACCCACCAAACCCAAAGATCTTAAGGTGGAAAAGTCACTTGGGCCAGATTAACTACATCCCAGAGTCCTGAGAGAGGTTGCTGAAGAGATCATGGATGCATTGGTTTCAAAGGTACAGTTAATGTATGAGAAATATTAGAGAAATTAAGTAATGATCTTTCAAGAGTCACTTGATCCTGGCATGGTCCTGTACCTGGAAGATTGGAAATATCACTCTACTCTTTAAGAAAGGAGGAAGGCAAAGAAAATAAATTATACACCAGTTAACTTGACCTCAGTGGTTGGGAAAGTGCTGGAATCTATTATTAAGGATGAGGTTTTGGGGTACTTGGAGACAAATGATAAGATAAGTCAAAGTCAACATAATTCCTGTAAAGGGAGATCTTGCCTGACAAATCTGTAGAGTTCTTCGAGTAAGTAACAAGCAGGGTGGACAAAGGGGAGGCAGTGGACGCCATTTACTTGGATTTTCAGGACTTTGACAGGCTGCCACACATGAGGCTCCTTAACATAATAAAATCCTGTGACATTACAGGAAAGATACTGGCATGGGTAGAGTAATGGCTGACAGACAGGAGGCAATGAATGGGAATAAAGGGGGTCATTTATGGTTGGCTGCCAGTTACTGTTGGTGTTCCTGAGGGGTCAGTGTTAGGACCGCTACTTTTCACATTGTGATTGCAGCAGGACTTAAGACAAATTGGAAGAAAGGGCAAAAAAATGGCAGTTGGAATAGTGTTGGGAAATGTACGATATGCATTTTGTTAAAAGGAACAATAGTGTGGACTATTAACTAAATTGGCATAAGGTTCAAACAACTAAGGTGCAGGAGTCCTTGTCCAAGAGTTCTAGAAGAATAATTTACAGGTTGAGTCTGTGGCAAAGAAGGCAAATGCAATGTTGGCATTTATTTCAAGGGGAATAGAATACAAAAGCAAGGAGATAATACTGAGCCTTTATAAGACACCAGTCAGGCCACACTTGGAGTATTGTCAACAGCTCTGGGTCCCATTTCTCAGGAAGGATGTGTTGTCATTGGACAGAGTCCAGAGGAGGTTCACGAAAATTATTCTGGGAATGAAGGGGTTAATATTTGAGGAGCATTTAGTATCTTTTGGCCTGGTCTCCCTGGAATTTAGAAGAATGCAGCGGGATCTCATTAAAACCTACTGAATGTTGAAAGGATATATAGAGGGTGTTTCCTCTAGTGGCAGTATCCAGAACTCGAGGGAATAGCCTGAGAATTGAGGGGCGACCCTCTGGAATAAAAGTAAGAGGAATTTTTCGAACCAGAGAGTAGTGAATCTGTGGAATGCTCTGTCACAGACTGCAGTAGAGGCCAAGTCTGCGGGTGCATTTAAGGCAGAAGTTTATAGTTTCCTGATTGGTCAGGTCATCAAAGGATATGGCAAAAAGGCAGGTATATAGGATTAAGTGGGATCTGGGATCAGCCAAGATGGAATGGCGGAGAAGACTTGATGGGCTGAATGGGCTAATTCTGCTCCTATGTATTATGGTCTTATGGTCTAATACTCCTTAGGAAGCCCTACTCTTCCTCCTCCTTGACGTCTAAACACCCTAACATTTTACACACTTAGCAGTGATCTTCCTGGTCTTCCACATCCTTTTCATCTGTAAATACTGAAACAAAGTACTCATTCAGTACCTCACTCACATTCTCCACATCCAAGCAAATGTTTCCCATTTTATCGTAGAGTGGTCTCACCCTCTCCCTCGTTCTCCTTTCACTCTTGATGTATGAATTCAACAATTTCCATACAGTGCCTAGGAATTCACCTTAATCCTACTTGCCAGGACTTTTCATGGCTCCTCTAGGCTTTACTAATTCCTTTCTTTAGTTCTTCCCTGGCTTCTTTATACTCCTCATGTTGTCTTCTTTGATCCTAACTTCCAAAGCTTGACATACTTTGCCTTTTTCTTCTTAATGAATTTTCATTACCTCTCTGGGTATCCAAGTTTCTCTAATCTTTTCATCCCCATCCTTCCTTCTAATAGAACATACCTTTCCAGTACTCTGTGCAAATGATCTTTAAACTCCCTCCACATGTCTGCTGTGGACTTGTCAGAGAAAGGTGTTCCTAATGAATTCTTCTTAATTCCTGTATAATATCCTCATAATTTGTCCTACTCCAAAACTCGCCCAGAAGGACTGTACCTATCCCTATCTATAGCTATCCTGAAAGTTAAGGAATTGTGGTCACTAACTGTTCACCCATGGATAAGTGCAGGGATTTACTTTGTAAGTACAAATTTGAAGGCAGTAGACAGAGTTAATGGCAGGATGTTTAGCAGTGAGAAGGAACAGAGGGATATTAAGGTCCACTATCATAGATCCCTTAGTTTCCACTGAAGTTGATTGGGTGGTTAAGGAGCTGTAAACCCACATGGGTTTTGACCAAAGAAAGACTTTTGTGCAAAGGTGTTTATTAGGTGTGTCAAAAATCAAACTTACAAAAGTTAATGAAAATAGTGTCAAGAAAACTGCCAATAGTTACAAAAGTATATCTACCAGAAATAGCACCATACTACAGTATTTCCGTATGAACTCCTGGCCGCTTGATCTCTCTCTTTATCTATCTGTCTCTCCCTCTCCCACTGAGAGCTACCCACACCAGTATGTACCATCTTTAATTACCCACAAGACTACACACAAATTAGAATATTATGCACCCCACAAAATAAACAAAAGTATCTAGATTAAATACAGTATACTGACACATAAACACGTTTACACATCCGCATTGCTAAAGAAATAGGATATTCCATTTGATCATGGAGGGAAAGAAACCATAAAGCCAATCCATTATGAAAGTATACTGGAGGGAAGACATTGAGGTGCACACACTCAGTGCAACGACAGCAGTGACAAAGCAATGTTTGCATGTGTGTAAATACCCATGTATAAGCAATGTACTTGCTGACTGATTTCCATCACACATTCCTTCATTAGCCAGCAACTGAGTTCAAGAGCTGCGAGGTAATGTTGCAGTTCTATAAAGCCCTGTTTCGGCCACACTTGAAACACTTTGTTCAGTTCTGAGACCCTGATTATAGGATGAATTTGGTAACATTAGCAGGAGTGCAGGGGAGGTTTACCAGGATATTGCCTTGATTATACAGTATGTATTATGGGGATAGGTAGTGTGAGTTAGGGCTTTTCTCTTTGGAGTGAAGGAGGATGAGAGCTGACATGATGGAAATGGACAAGATAATGAGACAATCGAGAGGATAGCCAAAGATATTTCCCAGGGCAGAAATGGTTATATGAGGGGCTACAATTTTAAGGTGTTTGGAGGGTGCAAGGTTCTTTGCTCAGAGTAGTGGGTGTGTAGAATTCTCGGCAACTGGTGGAGGCCAAAGCAGATACTTTAAGGACATTTAAGAGACTCTTGGATAGGCAGATGCTTGATAGAAAAATGAAGGTGATGTAGGAGATTCCCACATTTGGATTGATCTTGGAGATTCCACAGTCGGTACAACATCATGGCCAAAGGGCCTGTACTGTGCTGTTAAAATGTTAAATATGTTCTATTAAATCAGATCTGACTAGTGTTATTAAGTCTGCCATGTTTCAATGTGATTTTCAGTTCACTGAGTTGTTTTACTATATCAAGATCCAGAACCTTTTTTAGTATTTTGTCCAACTGTGTGAACATTTGCACAAAGGATTCCCACGTCACTCTCTGGGAATGGGAGCCTTTCCCCATCACCAGACTGAGATAGAATGGAGAGCCCTCTGTTGGGTCCCTTCTCTGATTCTGTGATTTCCTGTAAGCAATTAACTTGCTGAGTGGCAGACTGAGCAAAAGAGAATGAGAAAACAATGCTCAGCAATAGGACGTCCCAATTGCTTTGAGCACAGAACAGTCGCTGGGCAGTCTCTTCACCCACTCTGTAAATTTCTGGGTTCAGTTGTTAGCAGCAATCCATTAACTGTGGAAATTACAAATCAGAGCACTGCAGCACAGAAACATACCCTTCACCCCATCTAGCCTCCTCCCCCTTTTCTTTCTTCCATCGCCTTCTGTCTTCTCCTATCAGATACCCCATTCTCCAGCCTTGTATCTCATTCACCAATCAACTTCCCAGCTCTTTACTTCATCCCTCACCTTTCCGAGTTTCACATAACACCCAGTATCTCTCACCACCCCAGCCCCCCCCCTCCGCCGCACTTACCCACTCTAACTGCTCATCCGTTTTTCCAGTCCTGCTTGAAGTTATTTCGGCCCAAAACATTGACTGTACTCTTTTCCTAGATGCTAACTGGCCTGCTGAGTTCCTCCAGCATTTTTTGTGTGTTGCAGTCAGCTCATTGTCTTCTTCAGTCTGCAGAAAGTCATGTAGGAAATTCACGGGAAACCTCTTCACCCACTGAGTGGGGACTGTTTGGAACCCATCACCATAGGGAGAGTGAGAGGTGAACAGTAGGGAAGGTTTTAAAAGGAGTGTCATTGAACAGAAATACTGGCAGGTACCTCCTGGGCACAGCTGATTCCCTTATGTACACTGGGTGTGTTGTAGGTTCACTGAGTATCTGAGACAAAGTTTAAAATAAAACTGATTTATTTGACACAAATCCAGAATATTAAACTCCAGTCCCATTAAATGTAAACATCAGCAGGACAAACTCCTCCCAGTCCCAGTACCAGGGTGCACAACTGGATGTGACAAGCAGCAGCAATAATTAGAATTTGACACAACAGTCACTTGTGAACTTGCCTCTGGATTCAGTAACTGTGATGGTTAAATATCCCAGCATGCAGCTTATTTAAACTTTTCCCAGTGCTTCCGAAGGTTTGATGAATGATTGAATCCCTTCCCACATTCAGAGCAAGTGAATGGCCTCTCTCCATTGTGAACTTGCTGATGTACCTTCAGTTGAGATGACTGGGTGAAAACCTTCCCACAATCTGAGCTGGTGAACGGTTTCTCCCAGCGTGAACTCGCTGGTGAGCCAGTAGGTTAGATAACTGAGTGAATCCTTTCCTACAGTCTGAGCAGGTGTACAACTTCTCCCCAGTGTGAACTTGCTGGTGTGCCAGTCGGTCAGATGATCAAATGAATCCCTTCCCACAGTCTGGGCAGCTAAATGGCCTCTTCCCAGTGTGAGTTTGCTGACGTACCTTCAGCTGAGATGACTGAGTGAATCCCTTCCCAGAGTCTGAGCAGGTGAACAGCATCTCTGCAGTGTGAACTGACTTGTGTGCCAATTGGTCAGATGAGTGAGTGAATCTCATCCCACAGTCTGAGTGGGTGAATGGTCAGTGAATTCCCTAGTGTAAACCAATTTGGTAATCTGTAGGTGGCATGACTGCATGAATCCCACAGTCTGAACCAACAAAAAGCCTTTCCACAGTGAGAACTCACAGATGTGTGAGCAGATCAAATTACCAAGTGAGTCTCTTACCCCACAATGAACAATTGAACAGTCTGTGTCCCCTGTGAACTCACTGGTGTGCCTGCAGATTGGCTGAGTGAGTGAATCCCTTTCAACAGACAGAGTAAGTGAATAGCCTCTCACTGCTGTGAAATTTCTGTTGTATTATCAGCTTGAATGACAGTATCAATCGCTTCCCACAGACAAAACAGATCAACAAATGCTAGTGTGTTCTCAGCACCCCGGTTCCAGTAGATTTCACTCAGCTACATCTTCATCTCCTAGGATCAACAACAGATATATCGATGTTACAAAGGAAGTATCTGGTCTCTCCTTAAATACCTGACAGAGACATTGGAAATGACCTGTTGTTGTCTTTGAGATTCCTGCACACAGATTCTTAGTCATTTCTAACCAGTAAAAAGATTTACAAAAGACATCAGTGGATGAACTACAGTATTTCAGATGGGATAAGTTTAGTCTTGATGATATCTGACATCACACCATTTCAACAAGCTTCAACCCAAGTTGGACGAACAACTACTGATCTTCTAACTGCACACAGATTAGTGATCCAGACAGACTATTCAGTTCTCTGTTTTTCTGCTTGTAACAGAATGGACCATTCCTGCCCATCTTCATTCTGTGATGTGGCTCAGTTTGTCTCTCTCCATTAGTATTATTTCAAGATCTGTTCAAGTCCCACAGCGCTACAAAGAGCACATGATATTACAAGGCTGATTCTGGAGAGTTTCTAATTACTCTGACCCTACACCCATCCCTTGAGATGACTGACAGTGGTGAACTCATCAATGACAATGAATATGAAAAGGAGGGCAGTTATATTTCTATTTAGATTGTGGCGCTTTTGTGATGTGTAAGTTTTGTGTCACTTGTTATCCAGAATAAATGTATTAATATCATTTTGTGCCCAGAAAGAAAAGGACAAAACATGTTCTCATTTGGAGAAAGGTCCAAAGAAAGAGGTAAAACAAGGGTAATTTTCTCAACTAAATGTGATGGAAGGATCTTTCCCCATGGAGCACTAACTGACATTTTCATTGACTGAAAGGTGAATTCTTCATCCAGGATTATCTTGGAAGTATATTTTTGTCCTTGGATTTAGATAGCAAGCTTGGCAGTGTCTGAGGGATCCATCTGCTCCCATTCCCTGTGCCTGCGCTTCCACACCCTACCAGGGAAAGCACAATTGTCACCCATGGCTGCCTCATACCCAACGGAGTACCTGGTAAGGCTCAACTAACTGGTGGAGTATTCAAGGGCATGTTCAATCTCTCATTGCTACAGTTGGAGGTTCCTGTCTGCTTCAAAAGGGCAATAATTATACCAGCACCCAAGAAGAGCTGAGTGAGCTGCCTTAATGACTATCATCCAGGGTGATTAAGACCATAAGACAAAGGAGCAGAAGTCAGCCATTTGGCCCATCAAGTCTGCTCCACCATTTCATCATGAGTTAATCCAATCTCTCCTTTAATCCCGTTCCCCCGCCTTCTCACCATAACTTTTGATGCCCTAACCACTCAGATACCTATCAATCTCTGCCTTAATATGCCCAATGACTTGGCCTCCACTTCCGCCCATGGCAACAAATTCTATAGATTCACCACCCTCTGGCTAAAAAATTTTTTTCATATCTCTGTTCTGAATGGGTGCCCTGGAATCCTCAAGTCATGTACTCTCGTACTAGACTCCCCCACCATGAGAAACAACTTTGCCATATCCACTCTGTCCATGCCTTTCGACATTCAAAATGTTTCTATGAGGACCCCCTCATTCTTCTAAACTCCACGGAGTACAGTCCAAGAGCGGTTAAACGTTCCTCATATGTTAACCCTCTCATTCCCGGGATCATTCTAGTCAATCTTCCCTGAACCCTCTCCAATGTCAGCACATCCTTTCTTAAATAAAGAGCCCAAAACTGCACACAGTATTCCAAGTGAGGTCTTACCAGTGCCTTATAGAGCCTCAACATCACATCCCTGCTCCTATACTTATTCCTCTAGAAATGAATGCCAACATTGCATTCGCCTTCTTCACCACCGACTCAAACTGGAGGTTAACCTTAAGGGTATCCTGCACGAGGACTCCCAAGTCCCGTTGCACCTCAGAACTTTGAATTCTCTCCCCATTTAAATAGTCTGCCCATTTATTTCTTCTACCAAAGTGCATGACCGTACACTTTCCGACATTGTAATTCATTTGCCACTTCTTTGCCCATTCACCCAATCTATCCAAGTCTCTCTGCAGACTCTCTGTTTCCTCAGCACTACCAGTCCCTCCACCTATCTTTGTATCACCAGCAAACTTAGCCGCAAAGCCATCTATTCCATAATCCAAATCGTTGATATACAACTTAAAAAGAAGTGGCCCCAACACAGACGTCTGCGGAACACCACTGGTAACCGGCAGCCAACCAGAATGTGATCCCTTTATTCCCACTCTCTGTTTCCTGCCAATCAACCAACACTCTATCCATGTATGTAACTTTCCCATAATTCCATGGGCTCTTGTTTAGCAGCCTCATGTGCGGCACCTTGTCAAAGGCCATCTGAAAATCCAACTACACAACATCCACTGCATCTCCCTTGTCTAGCCTACTTGTAATCTCCTCAAAAAATTGCACTAGGTTTGTCAGGCAGTATTTTCCTTTAAGGAAACATGCTGAGTTCTGCCTATCTTGTCATATGCCTCCAGGTACTCCATAACCTCATCCTTGACAATCGACTCCAACAACTTCCCAACCACCGATGTCAAACTAACAGGTCTATAATTTCCTTTTTGCTATCTTACCCCCTTCTTAAATAGCAGAGTGACATTTGCAATCTTCCAGTCCCCCGGAACCAGGCCAGAATCTATCGACTTTTGAAAGATCACAGCTACTTCCTGCATTCCATCTAGACCAGGAGATTTATCTACCCTTAAACTATTCAGCTTCCTGAGTACTTCCTCAGTCGTAATTGTGAATGCGCATATTTCTCTTTCCTGACACCCTTGAATGTCCGGTATATTGCTAATGTCTTCCTCAGTAAAGACTGATGCAAAATACTCATTCAGTTCCTCCGCCATCTCCTTATCTCCCTTTACAATTTCTCCAGCATCATTTTCTATCAGTCCTATATCTACTCTTACTTGTCTTTTACTCTTTATATACTTGAAAAAGCTTTTAGTATCCTCTTTGATATTATTTGCTAGCTTCCTTTCATAGTTCATCTTTTCCCTCTTAATGACCTTCTTAGTTTCCTTTTGTAAGCTTTTAAAAACTTCCCAATCCTCTATCTTCCCACTAATTTTTGCATCCTTGTATGCCCTCTGCTTTGCTTTGGCTTTGACTTGTCAGCCACGGCTGCATCTTTTTTCCATTCGAAAATTTCTTCTTCTTTGGAATATATCTGTCTTCCACCTTCCTCGCTTCTCGCATAAACTCCAGCCACTGCTGCTCTGCTGTCCTTCCTGCTAGAGTCCCTTTCCAGTCACCCTTGGCCAGTTCCTCTCTCATGCCACTGCAATTTCCTTTACTTCACTGAAATACCGACACATTGGATTTCGGCTTCTCTTTCTCAAATTTCACAATGAACTCAACCATTTTGTGATCACTGCCTCCTAAGGGTTCCTTCACTTCCATCTCTCTAATCACCTCTGGTTCATTACACAATAACCAATCCAGTACAGCTGATTCCCTAGTGGGCTCAACAACAAGCTGTTCTAAAAAGCCATCTTGTAGACATTCTACAAATTCTCTCTCTTGAGATCCAGTGCCAACCTGATTTTCCCAATCCACTCACATGTTAAAATCCCCTACAATTATCATAACACTGCCCTTCTGGTAAGCCTTTTCTATTTCCTGTTGTAATTTGTAGTCCACATCACTGCAGCTGTTTGGAGGCCTGTATATAACTGCCATCAGGGTCCTTTTACCCCTGCAATTTCTTAGCTCAGTCCATAAAGATTCTGTACCTTCCAATCCTATGTCAACTCTTTCTAATGATTTAATATCATTTCTTACCATTAAAGCCATGCCACCCCCTCTACCTACTTGCCTATCCTTCCGATGCACCATGTATCTTTGGACATTCAGCTCCCAGAGACATGCATCCTTTAGCCACGTCTCAGTGATTGCCAATATCATACCTGCCAATCTGTAATTGTACAACAAGATCATCCACTTTATTCCTTATGCTGTGTGCATTTAAGTTTAACACCTTAAGTCCAGTATATAAAGTGCTTTGAGAGGTTGGTCATGGCTAGAATTAATTCCTGGTTCAGCAAAGACATGGATCCACTGCAATTTGCCTATAGGTCTGCAGTGGATACAATCTCTTTAACTCTTCACAGCCTTAGATCACCTGGACAATACTAATACTTGTGTTGACTACAGCTCAGCATTTTCCCTCGGGATCAATAAAGTATGTCTGTCCCTCTGTTAACACAATCCTTCTTAAACTTCTGAATGAATACCTTCAAAACCTGGGCCTTTGTATCTCCCTCTGGAACTGGATCCTCAACTTCCTCACCAGAAGACCGCAGTCTGTGCAGGTCAGAAATAACATCTCCACCCTGCTGGCAATCATCACTGACATACCTCAAGCCTGTGTGCTTAGTCACTACTCTCCTCTCTCTACACTGTTGACTATAGCTAGGCACAGCTCAAGTGTCAATCTATAAATTTGATGATGACAGCTATTGTTGGCAGAATATCAGATTCAAGAAGGCATCAGGATCAAGATTGATCAGCTAGTTGAATTGTGTCGCAGCGACTACCTTGCACTCAGCATCAGTAAGACCAAAGAACCGATGACGGACTTCAGAAAGGGTAAGATGAGGAAACGCACGCACACCAGTCCTCATAGAGGGATCAGAAGTGGAAAGAGTGAGCAGTTTCAAGTTCCTGAGCGTCAACATCTGTGAGGATCTATCCTGGGCTCAACATATCGATGCAGCTACAAAGAAGGCACAGCAGCAGCTATATTTCATTAGGAGTTTGAGGAGATTTGGTATGTCAGCAAAGACACTCACAAATTTCTACAGATGTATCATGGAGAGCATTCTGTGGCTGCTTCACTGTCTAGTATGGGCAGGGTGGGGTGGGGGTGGGGGGCTCAGGATCAAAGTAAACTGCAAGGTAAGAGAAGTCAGCTCCATCATGGGCACTAGCTTCTGTAGCATCCAGGACATCTTCAAGGAGCAACGCCTCACAAAGGCAGTGACTATTATTAAGGACCCCCATCACCCAGGCCTTCTTCTCACTGCAAACATCAGGAAGGAATAACAGGCCTGAAGGCGCACACTCAACAATTCAGGAACAGCTCCTTCCCCTCTGCCATCAAATTTCTGAATGGATATTGAACCCATGAACACTACCTCACTATTTTTTTGAACTAATTTAAATTAACTATTTTATGTACTGAAAAAGGATGTACAGGTAATGCTTTCCCGGCGTATATGTTGAATAAACTTTCTCAGGATACTCAGTATGGAATATGCCTATTTACCATATATATACCCCGCTGTAATTCAGTTTTTTTTAATACACTGCGGTGCTGTAACAAAAGCAACAAATTTCAGACATACACTGGTAACATCAATCTATCTGAAGGAAGAGACAGATCTCAATTGTTTGTTGCACTGCAATTTGGTAAAATGTGGGTACACCAGATGCTGTAATAAGACCGGAAGGTTTTACCATTTTCAGAATGATCAAACTGTGAACTCTGGTGAGGAAAGAGGTGGTGGCATATCCTTTTTAGTCAATTCTCGTTGGTGCACAGATGTTGGGGTAATGTCAATTTCTTCTTTCCCTGACTTAGAACAAATAACAATTAAATGTAGATCACTCTATTTGCCTTGGGAGTTCACACAAAAACATAGAAAACATACAGCACAATACAGGCCCTTCAACATGTCCCTACCTTAGAACTAACTAGGTTTTACCCATAGCTCTCTATTTTTCTAAGCTCCATGTAGCCATCCAGGAGTCTCTTAAAAGACCCTATAGTTTCCTCCTCCACCACCGTCACCGGTGGCCCATTCCATGCACTCACCACTCTCTGTGTAAAAAAAACTTACCCCTGACATCTCCTCTGTTCCTACTTCCAAGCACCTTAAAACTATGCCCTCTCATTTCAGCACTGGGGAAAAGCCTCAGACTATCCACACTAATAAAGCCTCTCATTATCTTGTACACCTCTATCAGGTCACCTCTCATCCTCCTTCGTTCCACGGAGAAAAGGCCGAGTTCATTCAACCTATTCTCATAAGGCATGCTTCCCAATTCAGGCAACATCCTTGTAAATCTCCTCTGCACCCTTTCTATGGTTTCCATGTCCTTCCTATAGTGAGGTGACCAGAACTGAGCACAGTACTCCCAAGTGTGGTCTGATCAGGGTCCTTTATAGCTACAACATTACCTGTCGGCTCTTAAACTCAATCCCACAATTGATGAAGGCCAGTTCAACATATACCTTCTTAACCACAGAGTCAACCTGCATAGAAGCTTTGAATGTCCTATGGACTCAGACCCCAAGATCCCCCTGATCTTCCACACTGCCAAGAGCCTTACCATTAATGCTATATTCTGCCATCATATTTGACCTACCAAAATTAATGACCTCACACTTATCTGGGTTGAACTCCATCTGCCACTTCTCAGCCCAGTTTTGCATCCTATCAATGTCCCGTTGTAACCTCTGACAGCCCTCCACACTATCTACAACACCCCAACCTTTGTGTCATCAGCAAATTTACAAACCCATCCCTCCACTTTCTCATCCAGGTCATTTATAAAAATCACAAAGAGAAGGGGTCCTGGAACAGATCCCTGAGGCACAGCACTGGTCACCGACCTCCATGCAGAATATAACCCGTCTACAACCACTCTTTGCCTTCTGTGGGCAGGCCAGTTCTGGATCCACAAAGCAATGTCCCCTTGAATCCCATGCCTCCTTACTTTCTCAATAAGTCTTGCATAGGTACCTTATCAAATGCCTTGCTAAAATCCATATACACTACATCTACGGCTCTACTTACATCAATGCACTTAGTTACATTCTCAAAAAATTCAATCAGGCTCGTAAGGCAGGACCAGCCTTTGACAAAGCCATGCTGACTATTCCTAATCATATTATCAGAATCAGAATCCTTTATTATCGCCAAGTATGAGGACACATACAGGGAATTAGATGCCGGTTCCCTGAGCTCTCTCTCTACAGAATTAAAAGCAAACAAAAACAATAGTGCAAATAATCATGAACTATATACAATGAGGTCCCCCTCATTGAATGTACAGGTGGACTTGATTTATAATAGACTAAAATTCAAGTGTTCATAAGACTGATGGCGTACGGAAAGAAACTGTTCTTGTACCTGTTTGTCCTGGCATACAGTGATCTAAAGCGCCTACCAGAAGGAAAGAGTTGGAACAGGTGATGTCCAGGGTGTGATGGGTCTACAATAATGCTGCTTGCTCGCCTCCTGACTCTAGATGTATATAAGTCCTGGATCGAACCAATAACCCTTTCCGCAGCCCTGACGATTCTTTGGAGTCTATTCTTGTCTTGTTTGGTAGCTGATCCAAAACAGACAGTGATGGATGAACAGAGAACAGACTGGATTATTCCTGAATAGAATTGAATCAGCAGCTCCTGAGGCAGGTTGTACTTCCTGAGTTGACGGAGGAAATACAACCTCTGCTGAGCCCTTTTGATAAGAGTGTCCTCGTTGGGTGGCCACTTCAGGTCCTGGGAGATTGTGACACCCAGAAATCTGAAGGTCTCCACAGCAGACACAATACTGTTGAGTATAGTGAGTGGGGGGAGTATTGGGGGGCTCCTCCTTAAGTCCACTGTCATCTCCACAGTCTTGAGCGTATTTAGCTTCAGATTGTTCTGACCACACCAGAGGGCCAGCCGTTCCACCTTCCGTCTGTATCACCGTCTCAGATAAGGCCAATGACAGTTGTGTCGTCTGCAAACTTCAGGAGTTTAACAGATGGATCCTGCGAGGTGCAGTCATTAGTGTAAAGGGAGAAGAGCAGTGGGGAGAGCATCCCTGGGGGCACCGGTACTGATTGTCCGGTTGCTAGAGATGATGCTCCCCACCCTCACTTGCTGCATCCTGTCAGTCAGGAAGCTTGTGATCCACTGACAGATGGCGGGGGAGACAGTAAGCTGGGTGAGTTTGGAGTGGAGGATTTCTGGGACGATGGTGTTAAACGCCGAGCTGAACTCAACAAACAGGACCAGGTGAATCGACGGGAGCGCAGATCGAAATCCCCGCCGTCTCAGTTTAACAAGCTCACTTCCCTCTACGGCATCTCGCACGCAGACTAGTCAGAGCTGCTGCAGCACCTCGGACCAAAACCTCCATAAAACTATCCATAAACGGTGCAGAACAGTTGGTGGCAAATTCACTAATCTTTAGAAGTTCCTCTCTGCTGTATGTAATCAGAGAGGAATTGCAGAAAATAGGGCAAATCAGAAAAAAAACAACAATACCAGAGAGCGCAGTACTGTGGCGGCCATCCATAGCGCCATCTCCAAATGTTCATAAATCCTGCCTCTCAGGATCTTCTCCATCAACATACCAACCACTGAAGTAAGACTCACTGGCCTATAATTTCCTGGGCTATCCCCACTCCCTTTCCTGAACAAAGGAGCAACATCTGCAACCCTGCAATCCTCCAGAACCTCTCCTGTTCTCATGATGATGCAAAGATCATTGCCAGAGGTTCAACAATATCCTCCCTCACTTCCCACAGTAGCCTGGGGAACATCCTGTCTAGTGCTGGTGACTTATCCAACTTGGTGCTTTCCAAAAGCTCCAGCACATTCCCTTTCTTACTATCTACATTCTCAAGCTTTTCAGTCCACTGCAAGTCATCCCTACAATCACCAAGATCCTTTTCCATAGCGAATACCATGGCAAAGTATTCATTAAGTACCTCCGCTATTTCCTCCGGTTCCATACACACTTCTCCATTGTCACACTTGATTGGTCCTATTCTCTCACGTCTTATCCTCTTGATCTTCACATACTGGTAGAATGCCTTGGGGTTTTCCATAATCCTGTCCACCAAGGCATTCTCACTGCCCCTTCTGGTTCTCCTAATTTCACTCGTAAGCTCCTTCCTGCTAGCCTTATAATCTTCCAGATTCACATCACTACCTAGTTTTTTGAACCTTTCCTAAACTCTTCTTTTCTTCTTGACTAGATTTACACCAGCCTTTGTACACCACCATCCTTTCCCTGTCTCATTGGAACGCAACTACTCCGAACCCCATGCAAATATCCCCTGAACATTTGCCACATTTCTTCTGTACGTTTCCCTGAGAACATCTGTTTTCAATTTATGCTTCCAAGTTCCTGCCTGATAGCCTCATATTTCCCCTTACTAAACACTTGCCTAACTTGTCTGTTCCTATCCCTCTCCAATGCTATGGTAAAGGAGATAGAATTGTGATCACTATCTCCAAAATGCTCTACCACTGAGAGACCTGGCACCTGAACAGGTTCGTTTCCCAATACCAGATCAAATACAGCTTCTCCTCTTGTAGGCTTATCTACATATTGTGTCAAGAAACCTTCCTGAACACACCTAACAAACTCTGCCCCATATAAACCCCTCACTCTAGGGAGATGCCAATCAATATCTGGGAAATTAAAATCGACCACCACAACAACCCGATTATTATTACTCCTTTCCAGAATCTGTCTCCCTATCTGTTTCTCGATGTCCCTGTTACTACTGGGTGGTCTATAAAAAACACCCATTTGAGTTACTGACTCCTTCCTAACTTCCACCCACAGAGACTCCATGGACAACCCCTCCATGACTTTCTCCTTTTCTGCAGCCCTGACACTATCTCTGATCAACAGTGCCACGCCCCCACCTGTTTTGCCTCCATCCTTATCCTTTCTGAAACATCTAATACTTGGCACTTGAAGTAGCCATTCCTGCCCCTGCACCATCCAAGTCTCTGTAATGGCCACATCATAACTCCAAATGCTGATCCATGCTCTAAGCTCATCCGCTTTATTAATGATACTCTTCACATTAAAATAGACACATTTCAAACCATCGAACTGAGCGTGTCCCTTCTCTATCACCTGCCTATCCTCCAAGCTTTCTATATTTGTGAGCCAACCTCCCTTTCCTCCGTCACTTCAGTTTGGTTCCCAACCCCCAGAAATTCTAGTTAAAACTCTCCCTAGTAGCCTTAGCAAACCTTCCCACCAGGATATTGATCCCCCTCGGATTGAAGTGCAACCTGTCCTTTTTATACAGGTCACACCTGCCCCAAAAGAGGTCCCAATGATCCAGAAATCTGAATCCCTGCTCCCTGCTCCAATCCCTCAGCCACACCTTTATCCTCCACCTCACTCTATTCCTAAACTCACTGTCATGTGGCACAGGCAGTAATCCTGAGATTACTACCTTTGAGGTCCTGCTTCTCAACCTCCTTCCTAACTCCCTGTAGTCCCTTTTCAGGACCTCCTCCCTTTTCCTACCTATGTCTTTGGTACCAATATGTACCACATGGACACGAACAGAAACATCCCAGACCCTGGCACCTGGAAGGCAAACTATCATCCGCGATCCTGACCACAGTTTATATACCATCAGCAGCCGATGTTGGCTGTAAACAAGTAACAGTTCATCCCAATGCATTTCAAATTATTGTTGGCAATTTTATCCAGGCCAACAAGATACCTGTTTGAAGAAAACCCTGCCCAACTTTCTCCAGCACACAACCTATTCCAGTAGAGGTCCCAAGCACTAGACCACTGCTACACCACAATAAGGAATGCCTATTGTTCCTTCCCGAGTCTGCATTTTGGCAAGGCAGATCATTTGGCTGTACCCCTACTACCTGCATACAGACAGATCCTGAACAGCAAGGCTCCAGAGATCAAGATAACCAAGAGGTGGTTGTGGGAGGCTAAGGAACGGTTACAGGATTGCCTTGGGTCAGTGGAGTGGGCCAAGTTCAAGAACTCACCTGAGGACCTGAATGACCACACAGGGTCATTATGGACTCTATTAAAACAGTTGTGGATGAGTGTGCCCTCACAAAATCATTCAGGGTTTTCGTCAATCAGAAACCTGGGTGAACAATGAAATCTGGAACCTGCTGAGAGCCAGAACAAAGACATTCATGTCTGAAGATGAAGATTGCTACAAGAGATGCAGGTATGATCTCTGGAAAGCCATCTCTCGGGCGAAGTGGAGATTCCGGACTAGACTGGAGTCAATGAGGGATGCTCAATAGCTATGACAGGGTTTGAATGCCATAATCTCCTACAAAGTTAAATCTAAGGACAAAGCTTCAATTCCAGATGAGCTCAATGCCTTCTAAGCTCACTTTGATCACCAGAACAGGGAAGAACCATCACATACCCCCATGTCTCCCGATGACCCTTTGGTCTCAGTACCTGAAGATGACGTGCAGGCTGCCTTCAAGAGAGTGAATCCAAGGAGGCATTCAGTCCGGGTGAAGTACCTGGCTGAGTACTGAAGAGCTGTTCTGACCAACTGAATAGTGTATTCACAGACATCATCAACCTCTCATTCTGGCAGCATGTGGTACCCACCTGCTTCAAGTAGGCTTCAAGCGTACCGGTGCCCAAGAAAAACATGGTAACCCATCTTAACGACTATCGCCCAGTGGCACTTACATCCACAGTGATGAAGTGTTTTGAGAGGCTGGTGTTGAAGCATATCAGCTCCTGGCGGAGTAGCCACTGCTCTACATACCATCCTTACACATCTGGAGAAGAAGAATGCTGATGTGAGAATACTGTTCTTGGACTACAGTTCAGCATTCAACACCATAGTTCCATCCAGGCTCGACAGGAAGCTCAGAGACCTCGGCCTTGACCCTGCCTTGTGCAGCTGGATCCTGGACTTCCTGTCAGATCGCCAGCAGGTGGGGAAGTGTGAGCTCCCATACCTCCAACCCTCTGACTCTCAACACAGGATCCCCTCAGGGCTGTGTACTAAGTCCCCTCCTTTACTCCTTGTATACCCATGACTGTGTCGCCACCCACAGCTCTAATCTGCTGATTAAATTTGCTGACAACACTACATTGATTGGCCTTATCTCAAACAATAATGAGGTGGCCTACAGGAAAGGAATCACCTCTCTGACACAGTGGTGTCAAGGAAACAACAACTCCTCAATGTCGCAAAAATGAAGGAGCTGGTTGAGAGGACATCCACATCAGCGAGGACCTCACATAGCCTGTACACCAGCTGTGCGGTGAAAAAAGCACAACAGCGCCTCTTTCATCTCAGATGGTTGAGCAAGTTTAGTATGGGCCCCCAAATTCTAAGAACTTTCTACAGGGGCACAATTGAGAGCATCCTGACTGGCTGGTATGGGATACACTTCCAGGTATGGGAACTGTACCTCCCTTAATCTGCAGAGAGTGGTGCGGACAGCCCAGCACATCAGTAGATGTGAACTTCCCACTATTCAGGACATTTAGAGACAGGTGCATAAAAAGGGCCCAAAGGATCACTGGAGACCCAAGTCACCCCCAACCACAAACTATTCCAGCTTCTACCATCCAGGAAACAGTACCACAGCATAAAAGCCAGGAACAACAAGCTCCAGGACAGCTTCTTCCACCAGGCCATCAGACTGACTAAATCACGCTGATTTGAGTGTATTTCTATGTTACATTAACTGTTCTATTTATTATAATTATTATAAATTATTACGATTGCACATTGCACATTTAGACAGAGAAGTAACGTAAAGATTTTTACACCTCATGTATGTGAAGGATGTCAGAAATACAGTCAATTCAAATTCAGTCTGCTTCAATTCATCTACAAAAGCAACAGTCTACAGCAGATGCTATCTCATTGGCTCATTGAAACATCTGGACAGCAAAGATGCAAACATCAAGATGCTCTTTACTGATTACAGCTCAGCATTTAACATCATCATCCCCTCTGAACTACTCAGTTGTTGTAATGTGAGTATTCTTAGAAGTAAGTTAATACTAATCAGGAAGCTATTGGTAACAAGAGGCTGGTTCCAGGGTCAGCAGGGTTTTACTTCTGGTGTGCATTGTATATACTTCCACCACCCAGGCCGCACGAGGTACCTGAAAGCCTCTGTATTGTAAATATCATTTGCCGTTCCAGATAAAGATGTTCTTTTGATCATAAAATTGTCGAGTGGACCTTTTGTAAAGTTACCACATACTTTTGGCGACGAGGTGAACTGGTTTTGTGGACATGTCGGCTCGTTTCGATCAGGAGCTGTGAATGGGTGAGGAGCCTTGCATTCGGATGGCTACATTCGGGACGATCGGAGAATTTGTGGAGGGAGGCGAGAACTGGCTGGAGGATGAAGAAAGGTTGGGACACTATGGAATTACTGAGGAGGCTAAGAAGTGCTCTATTCTCCTCAGTGTGTGTGGGGCAAAGACTTAAAAGTTGATAAGGAACTTAGCCAAACCATGGAAACCAGGAGAAATTTCATATGATGAACTAATCAAGCTCGTAGGAAACCACCACAATCCGGAACCTTCGATGATAGTCCAACGGTTCAAGTTTCACAGCCACGTCCAGAAGCCAGGTCAGTCTGGCTAATTCTGTGGCTGAGCTTCGGCAACTGTCATAGCATTGTGATTTTGGAGCCGTGTTGGTTCACAGGCTCCGTGATAAATTAGTATGCAGCATTAATAATTATGCCGTACAATGCTAGAGATTGCCCAAGGCATGGAGATGGCTTCTAATAATGCCAAGGATATCCAGAAAGGACATGGGGGGGGGGGGGGGGTGGTCGCAGTCTGCGGCAGTGCTCCAAGTCAGGAGGAAGACTGGTGACCAGGCAAAGCGGGTGGAATGTTTTTGGTGTGGAGGGACGCACTGTGCAAATATTTTCAAATTCAAAGATACTGCCTGCCATGATTGTAGCAAAAAGGGACACTTAGCTAAAAAGTTCAGGAGCTTAAAGGATAAGGTTAAGCCTGGGCAGAGGAAAGCTCAACAGGCTCAGGCAGTCACACAACATCTAGAAGCAGACGAGGAGGCAGTGTGTGCCTACATGTTTGGGGCGGAAACGGATGAGGAACTACCTGTACCATATTATGCCACAGTTACTTTCGGGGAAAGGACATTAAGTTTGAGATTTAGGGGCTACTGCATTGGTCATTAGTGAGGAGACCGACAGGAGTACATGGGGTCCAACCTGCCTCCCATCAGACCGTCAAAGCTCAAACTCAGGACCTATATGAGACAGCCCATACCTCATTTAAGGGTGTTATATGTGGATATTTCAGCGGAGGGTCAGAAGGCTGAAGCCAGGCTGGTGATAGCTAAGGGCAGTGTGCCCAGTCTTTTGGACCGCGTTTGGCTTAGCAAAATCCGGCTCAACTGGCATGAACAAATGACAGAGGACATTCTGCAGCGGTATAGTGAAGTTTTCAGGGACGAGGTGAGCACACTGAAGGGCGTGACAGTGAAACTCCATGCCGACCCTGAGGCCACACCATATTTTTTTAAGCCCAGGTCGGTGCCCTATGCCATGAAAGGCAAAGTCAAGGAGGAGCTGGAATGTTTACAGGGGCTGGGCATCATTGAGCCCATCCAGTTTTCAAGCTGGGCAGCTCCTATTGTTCCAGTTTTGAAGGCAGATAAAACGGTGAAGACATGTGGGGACTACAAGGTTACGGTGAATCGGGTCTCTAAGCTGGAGGAGTACCCATTGCCACGGGTGGATGACCTGTTTGCGACCCTGTCAGGGTAAGCTGTTCACAAAGCTGGACATGAGCCACGCCTACTAACTGCTGCTGCTCGACGAGGATTCAAAGGAGTACGTCACAATCAATACACACAAGGGATTATTCAAATACCTGGTGTTTGGAGTGGCGTCTAGCCCCGCCATTTTCCAAAGGACAATGGACTCTTTGCTGCAGGGGATTCCACACGTAGCAGTGTATCTTGATGATATTTTGATCACGGGAGCCACGGAGGGGGAATATCTGACTAACTTAGTGCTGAAGAGGCTCTCAGATGCAGGGCTGCGATTGTTATTCCTGGCTCCAAGTGTGACCTACCTGGGACACAAGATTACAGCTGAGGGGCTTTGCCCAGTGGAAAACAAAGTGAGAGCTATCAGGGAGGCCCCAAGCCCCAACAGCGTCACTGAACTCAGATCATTTTGGGGCATGATGAATTATTATGGCAAGTTTCTTCCTGACCTCTCAAAGTTTTGGCCCCACTATACAAGCTGCTTCACAAAGTATAAGAAATAAAGTGGATGAGCTTGAGGCTCAGTTGGAAATTGGCAAGTATGATGTTGTAGGAATAACAGAGACATGACTGCAAGAGTACCAAGGCTGGGAAATGAGTATTCAAGGGTGTACGTCCTATCGAAAGGACAGACAGGTGGGCAGAGGGGGTGGGGTGGCTCTGTTGGTAAGGAATGAAATTCAGTACTTTGCGAGGGTTGACATAGAGTCAGGAGATGTAGAGTCAGTATGGATAGAACTGAGGAACTGTAAGGGCAAAAAGACCCTAATGGGAGTTATCTACAGGCCCCCAAATAGTAGCCTGGATATAGGGTGCAAGTTCAATCAAGAGTTAAAATTGGCATGTCGCAAAGGTAATGCTACAATTGTTATAGGGGATTTCCACATGCAGGTAGACTGGGAAAATCAGGTTGGTACTGGACCCCAAGAAAGGGAGTTTGTGAAGTGCCTCTGAGATGGATTCTTAGAGCAGCTTGTAGTGGAACTTACCAGGGAGAAGGCAATTCTGGATTTAGTGTTGTGTCATGAACTGGATTTGATAAGGGAACTCAAGGTAAAGAAGCCATTAGGAGGTAGTGACCATAATATGATAAGCTTTAATCTACAATTTGAGAGGGAGAAGGGGAAATAGGAAGTATCAGCATTACAGTTGAACAAAGGGGACTATGGAGCCATGAGGGAGGAGCCTGCCAAAGTTGACTGTAAGGATACCCTAGCAGGGATGACGGTGCAATAATGGCAGGTATTTCTGGGAATCATACAGAAGGTGCAGGATCAGTTCATTCCAAAGAGGAAGACAGATTCTAAGGGGAGTAGGGAGTGACCATGGCTGACAAGGGAAGCCAAGGACAGTATAAAAATTAAAGAGAAGAAGTATAACATAGCAAAAATGAGCAGGAAGCCAGTGGATTGGGAAACTTTTAAGGAGCAACAAAAAATAACTAAAAAGGCAACATGGGGAGAAAAGTTGAGGTACAAAGGTAAGCTAGCTAAGAAAATAAAGGAGCATAGTAAAAGCTTCTTTAGGTATGTGAATAGGAAAAAATTAGTTAAGACCAAAGTTGGGCCCTTGAAGACAGGAACAGGTAAATTTATAATGGGGAACAAGGAAATGGCAGACGAGTTGAACAGGTACTTTGGATCTGTCTTCACTAGGGAAGACACAAACAATCTCCCAGATGTAATAGTGGGCAGAGGACCTAGGGTAATGGAGGAACTGAAGGAAATTCATATTAGGCAGAAAATGGTGTTGGGTAGACTGATTGGACTGAAGGCTGATAATTCCCCGGGCCTGATGGTCTGCATCCCAGGGTACTTAAGGAGGTGGCTCAAGAAATCGTGGACGCATTGGTAATCATTTTCCAATGTTCTATAGATTCAGGATCAGTTCCTCAGGATTGGAGGGTAGCTAATGTTATCCCACTTTTTAAGAAAGGAGGGAGAGAGAAAAAACAGGGAATTATAGACCAATTAGCCTGACATCAGTGGTGAGGAAGATGCTGGAGTCAATTATAAAAGATGAAATAGCGGCACATTTGGATAGCAATAAAAGGATCGGTCCGAGTAAGCACGGATTTACGAAGGGGAAGTCATGCTTGACTAATCTTCTGGTGTTTTTTGAGGATATAACTATGAAAATGGACAAGGGAGAGCTAGTAGATGTGGTGTACCTGGACTTTCAGAAAGCCTTTGATAAGGTCCCACACAGGAGATTAGTGGGCAAAATTAGAGCACATGGTATTGGAGGTAGGGTACTAACACAGATAGAAAATTGGTTGGCAGACAGTAAAGTCTGTAGGGAAGAGTGGGGATTAACGGATCCCTTTTAGAATGGTGGGCAGTGACTACGGCTTGGTGCTGGGACCGCAGCTATTTACAATATACATTAATGATTTAGATGAAGGGATTAAAAGTAACATTAGCAAACTTGCAGATGACACAAAGCTGGGTAGCAGTGTGAAATGTGAGAGGATGTTAGGAGAATGCAGGGTGAATTGGACAGGTTGGTTGAGTGGGCAGATGCATGGCAGATGCAGTTTAATGTGGATAAATTGAGGTTATCCACTTCGGTGGCACAAACAGGAAGGCAAATTACTATCTGAATAGTGTCAAGTTAGGAAAGGGATGTACAATGAGATCTAGGTGTCCTTGTTCATCAGTCACTGAAAGTAAGCATGCAGGTACAGCAGGCAGTGAAGAACGCTAATGGCATGTTGGCCTTCATAACCAGGGGAGTTGAGTATAGGAGCAAAGAGGTCCTTCTGCAGTTGTACAGGGCCCTGGTGAGACCACACCAGTTTTGGTCTCCAAATTTGAGGAAGGACATTCTTGCTATTGACAGAGTGCAGCATAGGTTCACGAGGTTAATTCCTGGGATGGTGGGACTGTCATATGTTGAAAGATTGGAGCGACTGGGCTTCTATCCACTGGAATTTAGAAGGATGAGAGGGGATCTGATTGAAACATATAAGATTATTAAGGGATTGGACATGCTAGAGGCAGGAAAAATGTTCCCGATGTTGGGGGAGTCCAGAACCAGAGGCCACAGTTTAAGAATATGGGGTAGGCCATTTAGAATGGAGTTGAGGAAGAACTTTTTCACCTGAAAGTTGTGGATCTGCGGAATACTCTGCCTCAAAAAGCAGTGGAGGCCAATTCTCTGGATAGAGTTAGATAGAGCGCTTAAAGATAGCAGAGTCAAGGGATATGAGGAGAAGGCAGGAACGGGGTACTGATTGTGGATGATCAGCCATGATCACAGTGAACGGCGGTGCTGTCTCGAAGGGCTGAATGGCCTACACCTGCACCTATTGTCTATTGACACTAAGTGGCAGTGGGGTGAAGAGCAGGAGGAAGCTTGCAAGGAAATGAAAAAACTCCTACACTCAACGACCCAGACAACAATCACCCTTTCATGTGATGCTTCACCCTATGGAGTCGGGGCAGTTCTCTCACATGTAATGGAGGACCGTTCAGAGAAGCCTATTGGTTTTGCTTCACGTACCCTGATGGCTGCTGAGAAGGGATATTCACAGCTAGACAAAGAAGGTCTGCCCGTTGCTTTTGCGGTCAAACGCTTTCATCAATACCTCTATGAACGTGCATTCACAATTTCTATGGACGATAAACCACTGATGAGCCTTTTTAGTGAGACCAGATGCATCCCACCACTAGCCTCAGCCAGTTGGGCTCTCACATTGTCACTGTACACTACAGTGTACAGAGCGAATGGGGATAACGCAAACGCCAATGCGCTAAGTCGACTACCTTTACCTGAGACACCTGTTACTACAAATGTGCCTCCAGAGACACCTGTAAAGGTGACCCAAATCAAGCCATGGACAGAGAGGGACCCAGTCCTGTCTCAAGTCAAGACTTTCCTTTTACAAGGTTGGCCCAGAGTCATGGAAGGAGAGGAACTGAGGCCTTATGCCAAACACAATGGCTGCAGTTTCTGGGGGGCGAGGGTCATTGTGCCTCCCCCTGGCCATTCACAGATTATGGAAGAAATTCATGAGACTCACCCAGGGGTGTCTCGAATGAAAAGCCTTGCAAGATCCTACGTCTGGTGGCCAAGAATGGATCAGGATCTAGAGAACAAGGTAAAATCATGCACGCAATGTCAGACCAATCAGAAGATGCCACCACCAGCTACCTTGCACCCATGGGAGTAGCCAGTCTACCCCCTGGTCTAGGCTACATTTGGACTTTGCTGGCCCTTTTATGGGGCATATGTTTATTGTACTGGTAGATGTGCACTCCAATTGGATAGAAGCTCACATCATGGGCAACATCACAACCCCCTCGGCCATGGACAAACTCAGGCAAGCGTTTGCAGTCCACGGATTGCCTGACACTCTGGTCACTGATAATGTCCCGACGTTCACCAGTGAGTTTTTCAGTGAGTTCATGCAGCAGAATGGCATTCATCACATTCGGACGGCCCCTTTCCACCCAGTTTCAAATGGTTTGGCTGAGCGGGATGTTCAGACAGTGAAAGAAGGCCTGAAGCAAATGACAGGTGATTCTCTTAGTACCCTGCTTTCACGTTTCCTGTTTAAATACTGCCTCATGCCACAGACTACGACTGCATGCACTCCAGCAGAGATGCTGATGGGGTGTAGGCCCAAGTCAAGACTGGACCTGCTGTGCCTGGACACGAAGGCAAAAGTGGAGAAAAAGCAGAAGGAGGGACATGATCAACATGCGTGAGAGAGACAATTAAAATCGGATGACAATGTCTATGTGAGAAACTTCAGCGGTAGCAATAATCAGCAATGGCTACCTGGGGTTATTCTTGAGCAGAGTGGTTCTATGTTGTTAAGCTGACTGATGCGCGTGTTCTCTGCAGACATCAGGACCATGTGCGCCTGCGTCATGATACAGGCTCAGAGGCAGACAGTTCCATGGAGTTTCCAATGATACTACTGCTTTTATTTCACAGTTCTTCTATATTTGGGGAATGTTGGATTTAAAGGGGGAGAAGTGTTCTAATGTGAGTATTATTAAAAGTAAGTTAATACTAATCGGAAAGCTATTGGTGATGAGAGGTGGTTCCGGGGTCAGTGTGGGGCTTTACTTCCACCCCATGTCACACGAGGTACCTAAAAGCCTCTGTATTGTAAATATCATTTTCCGTCCCAGATAAAGATTTTTTTTTTTAGCCATAAAATTGTCAAGTGGTCCTTTTGTGAAGTAGAAGTTACCAGATCAGTAAACTCCAAGACCTGGGCCTCAATAACACCTTGTGCAATGGATCCTGGATTTCCTCACTTGTAGACCCCGATCAGTTCGTATAGGCAAAACATCTCCTCCGCAATCTCCATCAGCACAGAGCACCACAGATGTGTACTTAGCCCCCTTCTTTACTCACTTTACACCTCTGACTGACTAAGCACAGCTCCAATACCATCTACAAGTTTGCTGATAACACTGTTGTTGTGGACTGTATCAAAGGTGGTGATGAATCAGCATACAAGACTGAAATTAAATATTTGGCTGAGTGGTGTAATAACAACCGCAATGTCAGTAAAACCAAGGAACTGATTGTGGACTTCAGGTGAGGGATCAGAGGTTCTTGTTCCAATTATCATCAGAGGTGAAGAGGGTCAGTAACTTTAAATTCCTGGGTGTCACTGTCTCAGAGGACCTGTCTTGGACCCATCCATATAAATGTAATTGCAAAAAAAGCACAACAGCGTCTCTACTTT
Organism: Hypanus sabinus; assembly: GCF_030144855.1. Lineage (NCBI taxonomy): Eukaryota > Metazoa > Chordata > Chondrichthyes > Myliobatiformes > Dasyatidae > Hypanus > Hypanus sabinus. The sequence continues at coordinate 38,365,521 of NC_082734.1, read as the reverse complement.
CCCAGGAACCTGTGGGGATTCAGCTATTCATCAAAAACCTTGGCAATCTTCTATAGATGTGTGGTGAAAAGTGTGCTGACCAGCTGAATTATGGCCTGGTAGGGAAGCACCAATGCCTTTGAGCGGAAAATCCTACAAAAAGTGGTGGATTTGGCCCAGTATATCACAGGCAAAGCCCTTACAACCATTAAGCACATCTGCATGTAATGTTGCCATAGGAACCAGGCATGCAGATGAGGGTACTGCAGTGGATGTGATCTACATGGATTTTAGTAAGGCATTTGACAAGTTACCACACGGTAAGCTTATTCAGAAAGTCAGAAGGCATCGGATCCAGGGAGGTTTGACCAGGTGGATTCAGAATTGGCTTGCCTGCAGAAAGCAGAGGGTCGTGGTGGAGGGAATACATTTGGATTGGAGGGTTGTGACTAGTAATGTCCCACAAGGATCGGTTCTGGGACCTCTACTTTTTGTGATTTTTATTAACAACCTGGATGTGGGGGTTGACATTGATAGGATGCAGAAGTGGGCTGAGAAGTGGCAGATGGAGTTCAACCTGGAGAAGTGTGAGGTGGTACACTTTGGAAGGACAAACTCAAAGGCAGAGTACAAAGTAAATGGCAGGATACTTGGCAGTGTGGAGGAGCAGAGGGATCTGGGGGTACATGTCCACAGATCCCTGAAAGTTGCCTCACAGGTAGATAGGGTAGTTAAGAAAGCTTATGGAGTGTTCGCTTTCATAAGTCAAAGGGTAGAACTTAAGAGTCGCACAGTAATGACGCAGCTCTATAAAACTCTGGTTAGTTCACACGTGGGAGTACTGTGTCCAGTATTGGTTGCCTCACTATAGGAAGGATGTGGAAGCATTGAAAAGGGTACAGAGGAGATTTATCAGGATGCTGCCTGGTTTAGAGAGTATGCATTATGATCAGAGATTAAGGGAGCTAGGGCTTTACTCTCTGGAGAGAAGGAGGATGAGAAGAGACTTGACAGAGCTATACAAGATATTAAGAGGAATAGGTAGAGTGGACAGCCAGCACCTCTTCCCCAGGGCACCACTGCTCAATACAAAAGAACATGACTTTAAGGTAAGGGGTGGGAAGTTCAAGGGGGATATTAGAAGAAGGTTTTTTACTCGGAGTGTAGTTGGTGCGTGGAATGCACTGCCTGAGTCAGCGGTGGAGGCAGATACACTAGTGAAATTTAAGAGACTACTAGACAGGTATATGGAGAAATTTAAGGTGGAGGGTTTTATAGGAGGCAGGGTTTAAGGGTCAGCACAACACATTAGGCCGAATGGCCTGTACTGTGCTGTGTTGTTCTTTGTTCTTTGAAAGCAGCATCCATCATCAAAGATCCCAGGCAATTCTCTTTTCTCGCTGCTGCCACCAGGTAGAAGGTACAGGTGCGTCAGGACTCGTACCACCAGCTTCAAGAGCAGTTATTGCTCTTCAACCATCAGGCTCTGGAACAAAATGGGATCACTACACTGAATTAAGGACTCACCATGTTATTTCACGCTCGTTATTTATTGCTATTTATATTTGTACTTGCACAGTTTGTTTAGTTTACAATTCCTGACATTTACAGATCCTGTTTAGTTACTGTTCTATAGACTTGTCTATAGAAAAAATAATCTCAGGGTTGTATGCGATGACGGGTATGTCTTCTAATAAATGTCACTTTGAACTTTGACCTGATCCTGAACGAGACTCGCCTATCCAGATACGGTCCCAGCTCGTCCCTTTCTCGTGAGCAGAAAGCTCCCGGGGGCGGGGGCTGGGGCTGAGAGAGGGGGTAAGGACCGGGATGTGGAGTTACGGTGTGGCCGGAGCTCGTAACAATTGTCCCCAGTCGCGCTGATGAAATGCCTACCCCGAGACCCGCTCCTACCTACGACCAATTTTCCAGAGCCTGTCGTCTACCGAGCGCATGCGCAATTTGTTCCTATTACACATGCGTATTTGGTTGCTGTGATACCGATATCTGAAGCGCGGAGATTTGTGGGTAAGCCAAGTGCCATTCAGGGTGTCGGCAAGCACTGAGCAATCAGTGTTTTCATGTAGAAAATGGAATAGCTATATTAACCCAGCAAGTTCGCACAAACAGTATACTAATTGAAAACAGGCATTCCGTGTGACAACTGTCCAATTCACTTGCAAATGCAGATAGATATACTGTACAACACAAGGGATTCTGGAAATAAACTGTAGAGGAACACACAGAAAGTGCTGCAGGAACACACAGAAAGTGCTGCAGGAACTCAGCAGGTCAGACACCATCTAAGCAGACGAATAAACAGACTAGGCAAGGTGAAGTGTTTCGACTGGAAATGTCCACTCCATTGATGCTGCTTGACCCACTGAGTTCCTCCAGCATTTTGCCAACATGAACCAATTTTTTTTTGTATTTTTTTTACTGAAGTTCATCATCAAACAAACATTTCCATAAGATGTATTTCAGACATTGTACATATATATGTATAATATATATATGTATAATATATACATCTCCACAAAAAGTATTTATCTGAGGTATACACTTATAGAAAAGAGTGGAAAGAAAAAACAAGCAAAAGGAAAGAACTATGTACAAGTAGGGAGTGATCTTTTTTTACAACATATTCATTGATTTGTGAGAATAAAATCAGGCCTTATGAGGCATTATGTAGTTAAACTATTTTTCCCAGTATGAACCAAATTGTTCCAACTTATGATTAACAGATGTTGTTATCTTCTCCATTTTGCTAATGTCCATTGTAATTTCCATCCATGTATTTAAAGTTGGGCACTCCTGTGATAACCATTTCCTAGTAAGAGTCTTTTTACCAGCCACCAACAGTATATTCAGTAAATATTTATCTCTTTTCAACCATTCTTGAGGTATACATCCAAAATATATGGTCTTACTCTCTAAGGGTATTTCACATTTAAAGATGTCTTGTAGGGCATTGTGTATCCCCCTCAAATAGTTTTTGACAACAGGGCAGTTCCAAAATATATGAAAATGATTTGCATTTTGACTTACACAATTTCTCCAGCAAACAGGGAGGTTACTATCATAATGGGATTTCTGAGAGGGTGTAATATCTTATCAAGTTTTTCCATCCAAGCTCCCTCCATTTCTGTGAACTGGTACACTTCCATTGTTGTCCATTCTTCCTCAGATATAATTATCCCTCCTTCTTTCTCCCATTTTGTTTTAATGTATAAAGTCGAATGTGTTTTAAGATTTAACAACCCCTTATACATGCTTGAAATGATTCTACTACCATTATCTGAATTATATGCTTTTCTAAATAGCTCTATCAAACATGTACTTACCTTAGTTACATTTTTAAGCGTCTTATTAACATATTGTCACATCCGTAAATACCGATAAAAATCTTGTTTTTCTAATGTGTTTCTCTTTAAGCATTTCAAAACTGAACAGTGTTCCTTCTTTCATTGTGTTGCAAAGAACTGTTATTCCTTTAGCTGCCCAGTCCTTAAATCTAGCATCCAATTGGTGTAAAATCCGAGTCATTTGCACACCATTTTAGAATTGTAATATCTCCCTCTAGATTATATTCTTTTATAGTAATTTTCCATATTTTAAGAGTCAATTTCACCCATGGGTTATCAATAGTATTTATCTACCTTTGCAGGTTGTTATCAGCCAAAATTGCTTGTATGGGGATGAGAAGTACCCACTCCTCAATGTTTTTCCATTGAGCATCATATGATGGGTTCCCCCACATATCACAGCTCTCAACTGTGCTGCAAAATAATAATCTCTAAGAGAAGGTAGGCCCCATCCCCCCTTTTCCTTTGCTAATTGCAAAGTTTTGAGACAAACTCTAGGCCTTTTACCCTGCCAAATATACCTTGATAACATCTTGTTCCATTCATTGAATTGATTTTGATTAATCTCTATTGGTAGGGTCTGAAAGAGATATAACAGTCTGGGCAGTATATTCATTTTAATAGACTCAGTCCTTGAACTGAGACTGAAAAAAAGGATCAGGTTCCATCTTGCCACATCTTCCTTAATTTTTTTATATAAAGGCTGATAATTACATTCTGATAATTTTGCCACATTTTTTGTCATAATGGTGCCCAAATATTTGAAAGACTCTGTGTGCCATGCCCAGGGGTATCTACTTTCAATTTCTCTTGGTGGGCTGTAGTAATATGAAAGTAATTGGGTTTTATCTATGTTGATCTTGTATCCTGATAATTGACCATATTGTTCAAAGGATTGCATCAATTGAGGTAAAGAGTATGTTGGTTGCCCTAGATAGATCAAAATGTCATCCGCATAACAAGCCAATTTATGCTCTGTCCCTTTAATAATAATTCCCCTGATATATTCATTTTGTGTGATATATTGAGCTAATGATTCCAGATTTAATGCAAAGAGTAGCAATGACCATGCATAACCCTGTCTCGGGCCCTTTTTGAGGCTAAGACTATTTGATAAACATCCATTGATTTTAATCCTAGCAGTAAGATTGTCATAAAATGTCTGTATAGTTTTAATCATTGTGTCTTGGAAACCAAATATATGTAAAACTCTGTAAAGAAAATTCCAATTAACCAAATCGAATGCCTTTTCAGTGTCCACGCTAATCACTATTGCTTCGATTTAATTTTTTTGTATATGATCCATAATGTGAAGTGTCCTTCGTATATTGTCTTGTGTCTGGCGTTGTCGTTTAAAACCTGTCTGATCGTTACATATCAGTATGGGTAGAAACTCTTCTAATCGTTTGGCCATGATGGAGGTAAATAATCTATAATCTACATTAAGAACAGATATTGGTCTAAATGACCCACATTCCATTTTATCCTTGCCTTCTTTCGGTATAGCTGAGATTATCAATTCCTTCTAACTGGGTGGCATTTGTACCTTTTTTAGAGCCCAGTTCAGTGTGGGGAGTAAAATAGGAATTATCTCATTTTTAAATTCTTTGTACCACTCTGCCATATACCCATCTGATCCTGGTGACTTGCTTAATTTAAGCCTACTAATTGCAGCTTTTAATTCAACTTCAGTTATGTCAGCAGTCATCGTTCGATTTCATTCTTCGCTTAAAGTGGGTAACTCTAGAGAATTCAAGAAGGTGTCAATTTGGGTTATGCTTCCCCCTGGAACTTTGGAATATAGAGTTTTTTAAAACACTTCAAAAGCTTCTTGAATTTCACTTAGCTTATTTTTTATCATTTTCGTTCTTGGGTCCCTAATTCTGTGAATTGTATTTTCTGCTATCTTTTTTTTCAGTTTCCACACCAGTATTTTCATAGATTTCGATCCACTTTCATAATGTCTCTGATTCAGAAACATTAAATTTTTCCTGACTTCTTGCGTAGCCAAACTATTAATTTCATTCCTAATTCTTTTAATTTCCCCTAATGTATCCTGTGCCAAATTTGTGTTTTTCCTCCAGTTCCTTCAGCCTATTTTGTAATTCCTCTGATGTTTCATTCCTTATTTTTTTCTTATATGAAGATATCTCTATAACTTTTCCTCTTAAGACCACCTTCAGAGTATCCCATAAAATGGGATAAAATGGGATAATTCCATTATCATTGAATTCTAAGTAGAGACCAATTTCTATTTTTAATTTGTTCTTTAAAGTATGGATCATTGAGTAGACTTGAATTTAGTTTCCAAATAGTATTCTTTGGTTGTATGTCAAAATCAACAGATAAATATGTAGGTGCATGGTCACTTACATCTATTGCCCCAATTCCACAGGTGTTTATTTTGTCTTTGTATTTTCCAAAAGTTGTGAAATAGTCTACTCTTGTATATACAGAATGGGGAGCAGAATAATGAGTGTAATCCCTTCTGTTGGGGAAAAGGTCCCTCCATATATCAATTAAACCAACATCCTCAAAAAGCGTATTAACTTACTTATGTAAAGATTTTGTTTCATAGGTTTTTCTATTGGAAGAGTCTAAGTTTGGTTGTAATTGTAAATTTAAGTCAAACAGTTACTATCTGACAGTTATTGCCTGTCCCTAATTTCCCTGAACTGAAATGGCATTCGTTTTGAGAGCACTAGAATAGAAAAGCAAGGATGGACTGCTGAGGCACATATCAGGAGACCTTCTGTTTCCATTACCATAGTATCAGTAATTTTCTGAAAGAAACCAGTATCACTTCCCGGGGGTGCGTATATATTCAATAGAGTAACTGAATTTCTGTCTATATTCCCCCTTACCAGAATATATCTGCCCTCTTTATCTCCCATTTTGAATACTTTTTCAAAATTTAGCTTACTTGAGATAAGAATAGCAACTCCTCTCCTATGTCCTGATTTATATGAGGAAAAAAAACAAATTAGTGAAGCCAATTCTCTTTAGTTTTTTATGCTCATTATCACTTAAATGAGTTTCCTGTAAATATACTACACGGGCTTGTTCTTTTCTCATTTTGTATAAAATTCTATTATGTTTGATTGGATTTAATAGCCCATTGACATTAAAAGAAATGAATTTTACCTTGTCCTTAGCCATCTGTATTTATCTGTCAATGTGTCACTGAAATTAGAACAAAACTTAATCGATCTACTCCCTGAACAAATAAGAACCAAGAAACACAAATAACAACACAAATGGCAACGAACGTGTGATTCCAAGGCTGAGGTCTCCAGTAGATGACCCTACGTTGAGCAAGAGGAAATGTCTAACTGTGGGGGATAACCCCTCCTACTTGTGAGTTGAGGGCCCCCATTGCAGTATTCATAAAAGTCAGAGAACAAATCCATTACACAGAAAAGATTTCCTTGTGTATTCCTGCTGTATATACATAAACACACACACACAGACACACATATGTTGTTGTTCGTATTTCAAAGTCTGAAGACGACCACGACTTCTGTCAGGTGGAGGGTTTGTGACTGTGGGTCTGGAGGTGACTGGTGAGGCCAATCCAGGCCCTGAAAGCTCGCCCACATGTGGGACACATGAGGGTAGGTGCTGTAGTGGAAGTGGAGGTAGCTCGAGCCTTGCGCACGGCGCGTTTCCTCTGAGCCTCCGCAGTGCGTCTGATTTCTGCTGCATACGCTCCTTTAGCGGTCTTGCTCCACCAGGTTGGGCGATCCAGAGCAAGTGATTCCCAGCTACTGGGATTGATATTGAGGTCTTTGAGGGACACTTCGAGGCAGTCTTTGAAATGTTTCTTCTGCCCTCCAACTGAGCGCTTGCCCTGGCTCAACTCTCCATACACCAGCTGTTTTTGTAGTCGACTGTCAGACATCCTGACGACATGGCCAGCCCATCTGGCTTGGGCTTTCTGTAGGACAGTGTAGACACTGTGGGTGCTAGCCCACACCAGGACCTCTGTGTCTGGGACCTTGTCCTGCCATCGTACATGGAGAAGTCTGCGGAGGCAGCTCAAGTGGAAGTGGTTGAGCTGTTTAGCGTGTCTGCTGTAGACAGTCCAGGTCTCGTTGGCATAGAGGAGGGTGGTGAGAACCACTGCTCGGTAGACCTTCAGCTTGGTGGTAAGGCTGAGTCCTCTCCGCTCCCATACATTCTCATGGAGTCTCCCAAAGGCAGCACTGGCTTTGGCAGTTCTGACAACTTTGGACTTACAATCAACACCAAAAAGAACGAAGTTATGTACCAGCCTGCATGCGGAAAGCCCTACCAGGAACCACACATCACAGTAAAGAGGCAGAAGCTACTGGTAGTCAACAGCTTTACTTATCTGGGCAGTACTCTATCACAAGCGGTGAACATAGATGCAGAGATCAGCAACAGAATTGCCAAAGCCAGTGCCACCTTTGGGAGACTCCGTGAGAATATATATATATATATAAATAACATATAATATATGCTCACACACACACACACACACACATATATATATATATTCTCATTCTGGTGGGGGAAAAAGGAGTAAGTGAGCGAATAAAGAATAACAACTAAGTAATATAAAATCCACATTATAATAAGTATTTCTCAAGATAGGTATATCACTGTCTACTTTTGCTTCCATTTAGCTTCTCAACATTTTTAAAGTTAGCCAAACCTTATGGCTCTTCTGAAGGGGGTGAGGACTGTCTTTGGGAAACACCCGGTCTCTTCCTGATATACTTCTCTCGGCCTCCTCCCGTCTCCTGCCTTCTTGACTCACGCACTATTTCCCAAGCGGAGTGGAATAATTCCTCTGCCAGGCTTTCCCTCGATTTGGTCACGCTGACAGGCAACCCTCTGGCCTTCATGTCTGTAGTTGCCTCTTCCACTCTCTGGTACAACTGCGTCCCGTCATCATAAAACACTCGAAGTTTAGCAGGGTACGGAGTTTGAAATCTAATCTTTTTTTGCTTTAGTACTCTCTTTATTTCAGAGTATTCTTTACATTTCTGTAGGACCGTGGGGGAGTAATCTTGGTCAAAATATATTAATTTATCGTCTATAAACACTCTCTTCTTACCCCAGGCCCTTCACAGAATCTCCACCTTGGTGCTGTTCTGAAGGAATTTAATTATTATTGAACGTGGCTTATCTTCGGAAGACTTCGGGACTAACGCACCATGCGCTCTCTCGATTTCCAGCTCCATAGTTGAGGGAAGCTCCAGCTCATCCCACAGCAACTTTCTGACAAACTCCGTCATAGACGAGCCCTCCACTCCTTCGGGAACATTGTAGATTCTGATATTTTTCCGCCGTGATCTTCCCTCCAGGTCAAGCAGTTTACCTTCTTGGTGATTTAATATTTTTATCATCTTACTCAGTATTCGTTCAACGTTTTGAATGCAATCTTCCACCTTCTCAGTTCGAGTCCCTGCCACCGCTATTTTTTGATTGACGTTGGCGAGCTCTGACTTAATATCATGTAGCTGCTGCTTTATTTCTTTCTGGAACTCCCTTATCTCTTTCAGAACTTCAATCATATTCGCTACTTCACCTGAACAAGGCCCAGCGTCCGCCTCGCTAGCACGCGGTCGTGTAAGAGAGCTGCTCACTGCACTCCTCTCGGCCGCACGCTCCGCAGTGTCACTTTTTTTATTTCCAATCTTTTTCCCCATTCTTGCCCCTCTTTTCAGTTCAAATATTTTTTGAAAAATACTATATTTGATGGGTTAACACGGCTTAATATGCGTTTTTCCGGAGGAGCTAGTGACTTAAGCTGCCATTCTCGACGATGATGTCACCGGAAACCCCCAACATGAACCTCTTATTTCAGTCAATCAGTTTCGAAATTTTGCTGATCATTCATTTGTAGTCTTATCCTCCTGCTCTCATTCCCTCCCCCTACTCCCCTTAATCTATATACCCCACTTGGGCTGCAGCCCCAAAGCCCTGATTTGTGTAAATACTGTGTGCTCTTAGTATGTCTGTGGGACACGCCCAGAATGTGAATCTATACTAACTCAGAGAGACAAACTGAGGCCAGTCACAGGTTGACAAAGGCAGGAATGACCCATTCTGATACACAGAGGAAGACAGATTATTTTATGTTGTGTCTGGATGCCTGAACTGTGTCCAGTTGGCACTGAGGTGTTGTTCCTCCAAAATGTGTTCAGTCTCGCTGTAACAGTGTGATGTCAGAGGTCACCATAAAGACTAAAATTATCTTAGCTGAAATATTGTCTTTCACCCATTGACCTTCTTTTCAAACTTTTTACAGGGTAGAAAAGGCAAGAAATTTCTGCATGGGAATCTCCAATACAACAGCACATTAGTTCTGCTGTGTCTGTCACTCCTTCACATTCAAGTGCAGTTGAGCTGACAGCAAGACAAACCCAACTGGCTGACACCACACCTTGAAATTGAACAAATGGCTCCTTATCTGAGCTGAAGCCAAAACACTAGTCTATGAAGTTTATGCAAAACACTAACAGAACACACTGCATTTGCAGAAAACTTCTAAAATAAAATGCCTAACAGCATAGCAGTAGAAATGTAATTTTAATTAAATTCTTTGAAAGATATTAGTTGAATTAATGCATGACTAAAAGATCTTAAGATTTAACCGTAGTAAGGAGTTGGACTGTGGTGATCACTGAGCAGGAGCACGAGAAGAGAGCTACTTTTTCAATTAGGTTCACACTCAATTAAAAAGGCAGAACATCATGACAGTTTTTCAGAGTGGGACTGCGACCAATCACTGAGTGGAATTCATTAGAAAGGGTGAATAAAGATAAAGCAGGCGTGAGCGAAGCGGCCAAATCTTGGAGTGGACCAGTGTTGGAGTGGCTTTGACTTATTAGGCTTAGGCAAGGTAACTATCTGGGAACACACACAAAATGCTGGTGGAACACAGCAGGCCAGGCAGCATCTACAGGAAGAAGTACAGTTAACATTTCGGGCCGAAGGGTCTTGGCCCAAAACGTCAACTGTACTTCTTCCTATAGGGGCTACAGGGAGGTAGTTGCATGAGGCAGTTCACTGTCAGGAGAAGGAAGGGAAATGGGCTGCCACTGCAGAGTACCCCTGTGGCTATCCCCTCAATAATAAATATACCACTATTCAAGGGGACAACCTGCCAATGGAAGCCACACCCAGAAGTCTTGGTATATGTTGGCCCCTATGCCACTGGTAGCAAATGTGAGGAGGTCCTGAAGAGTGATTTTAGGCAGCTAGGTAGAAAACTGAGAAACAGGACCTCCAGAGTAGTAATCTCTGAATTGCTGCCTATGTTACGTGCCAGTGAGGGTAAGAATAGGATGATTTGGCACATGAATGTGTGGATGAGAAACTGGTGAAGGGGGCAGGAGTTCAGATTTATGGATCATTGGGATCTCTTCTTGGGAACGTACAACCTGCACGGAATGGACAGGTTACACCTGCGGGAAGATTTGCTAGAGTTGTTCCAGAGTGTTTAAACTAATTTGGCGGGGGATGGGAACCAGAGTGATAGTGCATTCAGCACACAGAATAAGGTAGGTAAATTGTAGTAGAGTTACAAATTGGCATGTATGACATTGTGGGCCTCAATAATTCATGGATGAAAGAAGATTATAGCTGTGAGTTTAATATACAAGGCTACACACTGTATCAAAAGCACAGGCAAGCAGGCAGAGGAGGTGGTGCACTGTCAGAAAAAATGAAATCAAGTCATTAGAGAGAGGTGACATGGAATCAGAAAATGTTGAATCATTGTGGGTGAAAAGACCCCGATGGGTGTTATGTACAGACACCTAAACAGTAGTAAAGATGTGGTCTACAAATTACAATGGGAGATAGAAAATGCATGTCAAAAGGGCAATGTTACAATAGTCAGGGTGGACATCAATTTGCAGATAGATTTTGGGAAAATCAGGTTGGTGCTGGATCCCAAGAGGGAAATTTGCAGAATGCCTAGATGGCTTTTTGGCTAAGGAGCTTTTCTAAGCTCCTTAGAGCAGCTCATGGTTCAACCCACAAGGGGATCAGCTATTCTGGATTGGATGTTGTGCAATGATTCAGAATTGATTAGAGAGCTTAAGACAAAGGAACCCTTATGCTCCATTGATCTCATGATAGAATTCATCCTTCTATTTGAGAGAGAAAAGCTGAAGTCAGATGTATCAGTAATATGGTGGAGTAAATGGAATTACAGGGGCATGAAAGAGGAGCTGATTAATGTTGATTGGAAGGGAACACAGCATTGGCTGGAGTTTCTAGGAGCAAATTGAAAGCACATGATAACTATATCCCAAAATGGGAGAAATGTTCTAATGGAAGGATGACACAACCGTGACTTACAAGTCAAAGCCAACATAAAAGCCAGAGAGGGGGCATATAATAGAATAAAAATTAATGGGAAGTTAGAGGATTGGGAAGCTTTTAAAAACCAACAGACGGGAACCAAAAAATGTCATAAAGAAGGAACAGATGAAATATGAAAGTGATGAAAAGGGTGTTTTCCCCTGGTGGGAGTATCCGGAACCAGTGGACATGGCCTCAAAATTGAGGGGCAACCTTTTAGAACAAAAGGAAGGAGGAATTCTTTAGCTAAAGAGCGGTAAATCTGTGCAATGTTGTGCCACAGACTGTGGCGGAGGCCAAGTCCATGGGTATATTTAAAGCAGAAGTTGATTCCTGATAGGTTGGGGCTTCAAGGGATATGGTGGGGGAGGTATATGGGGTTCAGTGGGATCCAGGATCAGCCATGATGTAATGGTAAAGTGGACTCAATAGGCTGAATGGCCTAATTCTGCTCCTATGACTTATGGTCTCATGATCATATGGATTACAAAGATAAGCTAGCCAATAATATTAAAGAGGATACCAAAAGTTTCTTCAGATACATAAAGTGTAAAAAAGCAGCAAGAATAGATATTGGACTGCTGGAGAGGTGCCAATGGGGGACAATGAAATGACAGAAGAACTATTTTGCAATAGTCTTCACTGTGAAAGACACTAGCAGAAGTTAAAGAGTGGCAGTATCAGAAGTGTGTGAAGTTGCCCCTACAATGGAGAAGGTTCCTTGGAACCTGAAGGTAGATAAGTCACTTGGACCAGATGGTGTACACCCCAAGATTCTGAAAGGGGTGACTGAAGAGATTGTGGAGGAATTATTAATGATCTTTCAAGAATCAATTAATTCCAGAATTATCCAGAAGAGTGAAAAATTGCAACTGTCACTCTACTCTTCAAGAAGGGAGAGAGGCAGAAGAAAGGAAATTATAGATTGAGGGAGGGAAAGCAAGTACAGGGTTCTGAGTTGGAAGATCAGCCATGATCATACTGAATGGCGATGCAGGCTTGAAGGGCCAAATGGCCTACTCCTGCACCTATTTTCTATGTTTCTATAGGCCAGTTAGTCTGACCTAAGTTTTGGTGTACTTGGAGGCACATGTTAAAATAGGCCATAGTCAGCATGGTTACATCAAAGGAAAATCTTGCCTGACAAATCTATTGGAGTTATTTGAAGAAATAACAAGCAGGATATGCAAAGGAGAATTGGTTGATGTCATGTACTTGGATTTTCAGGTCCTTGACAAGGTGCCCCATATGAGGCTGCTTAGCAAGTTTAGAGCCCATGGTATTATAGGAAAGATACTGGCATGTATAGAGCATTGGCTGATTGGCAGGAGATGATGACTGGGAATAAAGAAAGCCTTTCCTGGTTGGCTGCTGGTGTTCCACAGGGGTCAGTATTAGGATTGCTTCTTAATACATTATGTCAGAGACTTGGATAATGAAATTAATGGTTTTGTAGCCAAGTTCGCAAGCGAAGATAGGTGAAGGGGCAGGTAGCTCTGAGGAAGCAGAGAGGCTACAGACAGATTTAGACAGGAGGTGGAGTTTCAAGATGGCGACGTAAACATCTGCCTTTTAGGCGCTCTTTATTTTTTCAACTATAATCACCCTTTAATCAAATCTTTTCGAATTTAATCATATGAGTTGATACTTTCGATTAACTTTTTTTTTCCTAAAACTATATTTGATCTAATTCTGTCAAACTTAAAATGGCTACAAGCAAGAAATCGTCTAAGGAGCCTTTATCTATCGACGCAATTTCTAATCTTCTGGATGCTAAACTTGCAAGTTTGGAAAGCAAGCTGGAAAGTAAAATGGAAAGTAAAGCAACAAGTTTGGAAAGTAAACTGGCAAGTTTGGAAAACAAGCTTACCACGAAAATGTCTGAACTTGAAGGAGTTGTTAGATCGCTTGATAATAAGTTTCAATCGCAGGCATCGGATATTCAGCGGCATGAAGATAAGTTCACGACTCTTGAAAAATTAATTTGTGAAAAAGTACGTACAATTGAAGCGCTGGACAAGAAGATACAATCGACTGTTAAAACAGTAGATCAGTATAAGTTTAAAATTACTGATCTCGAAAACCGATCTCGCAGACAGAACTTGCGAATCATCGGGTTTCCTGAAAAAGTTGAGTCCGGTGATTTAACTGAATTTTTCTCTAAATTACTGTGGGAAATTTTTGGTGGTGAAGGTTTGCAAGCTAAGCCTGTTATCGACCGCGCTCACAGAGTTGCGAGATTTTCGGCTATGTCTGGTAAACCACGAGCGGTGATTGTTCGCCTTCATTATCCTCGGGAGAAAGAGCTATTAATTCGATTAGCTCGTAAAAAAGGTATGATTTCTTACAACACCAACACATTTCGTATTGTTGAAGATTATTCGTTCGAAGTAATGAGAGCGAGAATCGCTTTTAAACCAGTGATGGCAGAGATTCACTCGATTGGACTTAAACAAGCTTTAATGTATCCAGTGAAGCTTAGAATTACGCTGAACGACAACAGTCAGCAATTTTTTAACACTCCGGAAGAAGCGAAGAAATTTGTTGAAGAATATCGATCTTCTAGTGCAACTTGAACTATGTGTTATGTTGAAGATTTTTCGGAGAGAGGATGACATTTCATTTTAAGTTTTAACCTATGAAGCTGGGTTATAACTTCTTATCCTGATCTACGGGTCTGGTTTTTTTTACTATCATCATTGTTTATAGATGCTCTTTTTAATTTTTATAATATCTTTTTTTTATTCTTTTTTCTGTTTCGGATATATACGTTTATATTTTGTAATAATGATTTACTTTTTTTTCCAAGATGTCGTTTCTTTTTCCCGTAAGACTTTGTTTTCTGTAAGCATTTATTTGTTTGCCTGTACTTAGAAATGGGACAAATGTTTTGGATTTTTTGGTCTTTTTTTTGTATATTGTAGTGTCTATTAAATCCCTTTTTTAATCCTATTTTGATAACTTTTTTTTATTAAATTTCTTTTAATAGGTTGCTGAACTTACATTTGTATTTAGTAATATGGCTTTTCAAAATGTCGTTTCTTCTTCCCATAAGCCTTTGCTTATGAAACGTCATCTTTCTTGTATTTGAATATGGAATTTTTTTTTAAAGGTATATTACACTTTTAAATTTTAATGTTTATACTTTTTTTATTAATGATTGTTTGTTTTATTATATTAGTTTTTTCATTCTGACTGATATATTTTTTTTGTCGCAACCCTATATTTAAATCTGGGTGTTACATAGTTTTTTTTAAATCTTTTTATGGAGCTGCCATCTTGAAATGGGGGTAATGTTAGTATTAGATTATGCGCCTGCCGCTTGGCTTTCTTTCAAAGGGTGGGGGAGGGGGTAGGGATCTTTTTTCACGCTTTTGATTTTTATTTTTTTGCTTTTAGTCTATGGGCCGACTTTAAATTATTAATATTGTTGAGGTGTCATGTTCTCCGGTTGCTCCTGAATCAATTTTCCTTCTTCCTGAATTATGGGTTATGTGTCTTTTTAACCTTTTATGATATACACAACTAATATTGGCATGATGGATAAATCTATTAACTTTATCTCTTGGAACACTAATGGTTTAAATCATCCGATTAAACGTAAAAAAAATATTTAAAGTATTCCATAGATTGAACGCTAATATTATTTTTGCACAGGAGACCCATATTAGGAGGGAGGATAATCAGCGTTTTTTTAGGTTCTGGAAGGGTCAACAATTTCACTCGAATTGTACCGCCAAAATTAGGGGTGTGTCTATTTTTATAGACCCCTCAATTTCGTTTACACATCATGAAATTATTTCTGATCCACAGGGCAGATTTTTGTTGATAACTGGTTCACTTTTTAGTCGAAAAGTGGTTCTAGTTAATATTTATGCTCCAAACTTTGACTGCCCTGAATTTTTTAAACGTTTATTTACTTCCCTTCCTAATCTAAATGAATATATGTTGATAATGGGTGGAGATTTTAATTGTTGTTTGAATCCTTCGATGGATAGATCTAAACCTATCCGTACTCTTCCAAATAGATCAGCTTTACTTATTAATTCTTTTATGGTTGATTCGGGAATCACTGAAATATGGCGGTTTTTGAACCCTAAAGATAAAGAATTTTCATTTTTTTCACATGTATATCATAGCTATTCTAGAATTGACTATTTTCTTATTGATCATCGGTTATTAACGGATGTTATTGATTGTAAATATGATTCTATTACTATTTCGGATCATGCACCTTTGAAGTTATCTATTAAGATTTCGGACTTTTCCAATAATATTAGATCTTGGAGACTTAACACTACTTTGCTTCAAGACCCAGAATTTATCACCTACATAAAACAGCAAATTGACTTGTTTTTCTCAACAAACTATACTGAAGAAATCGACAGAGGAATACTTTGGGATTCTTTTAAGGCTTTTATCCGTGGACAAATTATCTCATATTCCGTTGGTAAAAGAAAACAAAGATATTTAGATATTGCTTTATTAGTGGATAAAATTAAGGAAATTGATAAGATTTATTCCGTGACTCCTACCAAAGAACTTTATAAGAAGAGAGTTGAGCTTCAAATGGAACATAGTTTACTATTATCTTCTTCAATTGAAAATCAATTAATTAGGACCAGGGCTCAATTCTATATTCATAGTGATCGAACTGGTAAACTGTTAGCTAATCAATTAAAAGCTATTTCGACTAAGCGACAAATTATTAAAATTCGTAAACAAGATGGTAATTTAACTACTGATCATAAAGAAATCAATAACACTTTTCAAGATTTTTATAAATCTTTATATCAATCAGAATTTGATGGGACCTGTCCATGATGGATAATTTTTTTAACAATTTGAATATTCCTAAACTGATAGATGAAGATCGTAGCTTGTTAGATGCTCCTATCTCTATGGCCGAAATAGGAGAGGCTATCTCATCAATGAATTCAGGGAAAGCTCCTGGCCCTGATGGTTATATTGTAGAATTTTTTAAAACTTTTTCTTCTTTGCTTTCCCCTTGGTTATGTGAAATCTTTAATGAAGCGTTTGCTAAGAAGAGATTACCTCAATCTTTTTATGAAGCTACTATCTCCCTAATTCTTAAAAAAGATAAAGATCCTATTTTATGTGCATTTTATCGCCCTATATCATTATTAAATGTAGATTCTAACATTCTTACAAAAATTTTAGCCATTAGATTAGAAAAGGTACTATCACAGATTATTTCAGAAGATCAAACTGGTTTCATTAGGAATCGGTATTCCTTTTTTAATGTTAGAAAATTGATTAATATAATTTATACTTCATCACCCACAATCTCAGAATGTGTTATCTCATTAGATGCTGAAAAAGCTTTTGATAGAGTTGAATGGACATACTTATTTAATACATTGAGAAATTTTAATTTTAGTCCCAACTTCATATCATGGATTAAATTAATATATTATAAACCTGTTGCTTCTGTTCTTACAAATAATTATAGATCCTCTTTTTTTCAATTATCTCGTGGTACGAGACAAGGCTGTCCCTTAAGTCCTTTATTATTTAATATTGCATTAGAACCTTTAGCCATTGCTATTCTTGAATCTCCTAATATTTTTGGTATTACCCGTAATGAGAAGTTATACAAATTTATGCTGATGACTTGCTGTTATATATTTCTGATCCTGACAGGTCTATTCCCGCTATTTTATCCTTGTTGGCTCAATTTGGTAGCTTTTCTGGTTATAAACTAAACTTGGATAAGAGTGAATTATTTCCCTTAAACGCACAAACTTTATTGAATGACAGGATACCATTTAAAGTTGTTACTGATAACTTTATCTATTTAGGTATAAAAATTACAAAGAAATATAAAGATTTATTTAGACTGAATTTTTTACCTATGCTTCATCAAATTCAACAACTTACTACAAGATGGTCTCCCTTATTCCTATCATTAATTGGTCGGATTAATGCTATTAAAATGATGATTTTACCGAAATTTTTATACTTATTTCAAGCCTTACCAATTTTTATTCCTAAATCTTTTTTTGATAACATTGATTCAAAAATTTCCTCATTTGTGTGGCAAAATAAAAACCCCAGGTTAAGTAAAAAGCAATTACAAAAATCTAAAAAAGATGGTGGTTTAGCTTTACCTAACTTTAGATTTTACTATTGGGCAAATAATATTCGTAACTTAATGTATTGGAAACTAGATTTGGATTCACCACTGTGCCCGCAGTGGGTAAATTTGGAATGTAACGAGGTAAAGAGATATTCTCTATTCTCTGTTCTTGGTTCTTTTCTTCCTGCTGATTTAGTTAAATTCAATAAACAGATATCTAATCCTGTTATCAAACATACATTACGAATTTGGTTTCAATTTCGTAAGTTTTTTACTCTGAAAAACTGTTCTTGATAGCCCTATCTTACTTAATTTTTTTTTTCAAACCTTCCTGGACAGATCAAGCTTTTAGCATATGGAAAAGGAAAGGTATAAAATGTTTTCGTGATCTGTTTTTTGAAGGTACTTTGATGTCCTTTGACCAACTTTCCAACAAATTTAAATTACCTAAATCTAATTTTTTCAGATATCTACAAATCAGAAATTTCTTACATAAAGTTCTACCATCTTTTCCCAATTCAACTTCAGTGGATTTTTCAGATTTGATTTTTACCTTAAACCCTTGTCAGAAGGGATTAGTAGCTTTTATTTATAATATGATTATGAAGATACAACCAGAAATATCAGATAGAATTAAACAAGAATGGGAAAAAGAACTTCGATATATTTCAACAGATAAATGGGAAAAAATTTTACAAATGGTTAATTCCTCTTCTATATGTGCTAAACATGCTTTAATACAATTTAAAATTGTACATAGAGCTTATATGTCTAAAGATAAGCTTGCTCAATTCTACTCTTATATTAACCCTCAATGTGACAGGTGTCATCTAGAAGTGGCTTCATTGACCCACATGTTTTGGTCATGTCCCACTTTACATAACTATTGGAAGGACATATTTGTTACCATTTCCTCAATTTGGAATATTGATTTACAACCTCATTTTATTACTGCAATTTTTGGTATACCAAATGAGGATGGTATTCAGTTTTCCCCTTCAATCAGACGAATGATTGCTTTTGTAACATTAATGGCCAGAAGGTCCATATTACAAAACTGGAAAGAAGTAAATCCTCCTACCACGTCTCAGTGGCTTTCCCAAACTAATTCATATCTAAGTTTGGAAAAAATCAGAAGCACTATTTTTGACTCATCAGTCAAATTTGAAGAAACTTGGGGACCGTTTATTCGACATTTTCATATGAATTAATCTGACCTTTTCCAGACTTTCTTTCTGCTTATTCTTGTTCAGGTATGGAGTTCCGGAGTTTTTTTGACACTATCACATACTTATAAACTGTTATTATTGCCCATGTTAGTTTAATTTAGTGGGTTTTTTTCAATATACATTTTCTTTTACTTATTTTCAATTCTTTTTTCTTTTTTGATGATTATTTTTGTTTTTTTTTCATATATAGTTATACAGAGCTGATTGATTAATGTACCTTTTTCTGTTGATGTTTAATAGGATATTATTATATTACCAATGTAATTTCAAGTCTATTGTATTCATAACCTATTCATTATTATGTTATGTTTTTCTTTATATATATATGAAACTCAATAAAAAGATTGAAAAAGAAAGAAAGAGATTTAGACAGGTTAGGATAATGGCCAAAGACGTGGCAGATGGAATACAGTGTCGGGAAATGTATGGTCATGAACTTTGGTGGAAGAAATTAAAGTATTGGCTATTTTCTAAATGGATAGAAAACTCGAGAATCCGAGGTGCAAATGGACTTGTGCAGGATACCTGAAAGATTGATTTGCAGGTTGAGTCTGTGGTGAGGAAGGCAAATCCAATGTTAGCATTCATTTCAAGAGGACTAGAATATAATAAGCAAGAATGTAATGTTGAGAATTTACAAGGAAAGCACTGGAGGACTCATTTGGAGTATTGTGAACAGTTTTGGGGCCTTTGTCTAAATAAAGATGTGCTAACATTGGAGAGGGTTTGAAGGAGATTTACAAAAATGATTCCAGGTTTGAACGGCTTGACATATGAGGAGCATTTGATGGCTCTGAGCCTCTACTCACTGGAATTCAGAAGAATGAGGAGTGACCTCATTGAAACCTATCGAATGGTGAAAGGCCTTGATAGAGTGGATGTGGAGAGGATGCTTCCTACAGTGGGAGAGTCTAAGAATAGAGGACATAGCCTCAGAATAGAAGGATGTCCTTTTAGAATGGAGATGAGAAGGAATTTCTTCAGCCAGAGTGTGATGAATCTATGGAATTCCTTGCCACAGGCAGCTGTTGTAACCAAGTCATTGGGTATTTTTCAGACAGAGGGTGTAGGCTTCTTGATTAGTTGGAGCATAAAGGGGTATGGGGAGAAAGCAGAAGGGCTGAGAGGGAAAATGGATCAGCCAGGATGAAATGGCAGAGCAAATTTAATGGGCCAAATGGCCTGATTCTGCTCCTTTGTCTTATGGTCATTTTTACGGACATAATAACAACTTGAATTTTTAACAAAATCATTGATTTTTCACAGTATGTAGTAGTTTCATCCTCATTCACTGGCTGAAAGCAGTATAACAATTACATATTCCTTTTCATTTACATTGGCAAGTGTTGTAATTGTTTTAATTATATAACAATTTGATTGGATTTTGTTATGTAAGCAATTTTCTGTTATCTTGAGTATAAAGGTGACAGATTTATTGAAAGGCGCCATCTTCTTCTGCATTTTATTAAATTCGTTCTTTGCTTCTCAGCTCCTCACTTAGTTTCCAATTTTTGTTTAAACTTTAAAACAAGCAATCATGAAGACTCAACATATCAACATTTCTCACTCATTTGTGAACTCCGAAAAGAACCCAGGGATCAAAAATATGAGATCTGACAGCTCTTGGCACCCAACTTGGAGCAGTTACTTCAAGGAATTCGTCAGACAAAGAAAAGAAGTTTTGGTGTGCATCCAAGAGGTAAGAGAGCTTCTCCATTCCTGAACTGTCAAAAAAAAATCTGATTCTGTTCAGTACGTATTTAAAGGGAGTTTAAAAGTGAGAAGAAACCTGTATTTTTATTTGTGGTGGATCCCATTTAAAAAATTCTGATTGCAACTCTAACAGGCTAAGAAATAAGCCTTGATAAATCCACAGGCTGAAAGAATAACTTCGAAGAATTTGTTTGGCTCAGCTGGCTATGAGCCCTACTAAAAAAATCAGATTGTAAGTTTTAAGAAATCAAATTATAATCATATAATTATATTGTCTCATAATAGTGAAGTCTAAAAGTGAAGAGTATTTATTAAGCTCAAACTTAAAACAGTGACCAAAGCTCAGAAGCAAACTACTAAATCTCCAAAATCACCAGCTGTAAGAGATCTTCACAACAAATACGACAGTTGACACTTCAAGTTGAGTATAGTATAGGAGAGGATAAACAGAATTTATCCGATGATTGGGATGAAATTCAGAAATGGTTGGAAGGACAATCCCAACACAGGATGATTGCAAACAAAAGTCTTGAGATGTTTCTGAAGACCACTACAAGACAGCTTAGGTCACCAATTCAGGAATTCAAGCAATACTTAAGATAAAACAAAAGAATCCCCATATGGTCCTTTCAAGTCGACTTTCATGGATGGTTTGATTGGTGAAGCTGATCCATGTGGTCCGTGTGGACCACTGTTCTTGAGGCTCTTAACAGCAGCATTCAATGAGCAAATCCAACGAATCCAGCTACACTATTGTCCATGGACATGGAAGACCACGATGATCATGACCATGCAAGAACAAAATTGCCAAGAAAATGCAAATTACCAAAAAGAGGTGCACCTCAACAATTGAGGGAGGAATTTGAATGGTTGTTGTCACAGAAAATGAAATGATGGCCTCAGGGAGCATTGCTCCTGGTACCTCTGCACAGCAGGCAGAACGGAAAGCTTAACTTGGAGCCTGTAAGCTAGCAGAAGGAAGATAGTTAATATCTACATGGATTCTCGATATGCTTTCGGAGTTGTTCATGACTTCAGAAATCTATGGAGACAAAGAGGATTTCTTACAGCCTGGGAACTCCAATCAAGAATGTTCAACTAGTATGAGAACTTCAGG
Organism: Hypanus sabinus; assembly: GCF_030144855.1. Taxonomy (NCBI): domain Eukaryota; kingdom Metazoa; phylum Chordata; class Chondrichthyes; order Myliobatiformes; family Dasyatidae; genus Hypanus; species Hypanus sabinus. Next base: position 38,343,675 of record NC_082734.1, on the reverse strand, counting down.
AGATCGTGCAACTACGATCAGAAGTTTCCATAATAAAATGTAAAAGTCACTCTAGAATGGGCACAATGGAAAGCTGTGGAAATAAAGACGAAACTGCAAAAAGGGGATTGAGAGAAGGAGTAAAAGAAATGGAAGAAAACCAGATAACTGAAACCAAGTTAACTCTGTATCACAAACGAACATAAAAGATTTGAGAAATGCAGGATCAACGTTCAAATGAAGAGAAGTGGGACTGGATGAAAAATGGTAGGTTGTTAAATGGCGATAGAGTATAGAGATATGGAACTAATGGCCCAGCTGAACTGCTTTCTGAACAGATTATCTCCTTAGGATGCATTGAATTGCAAAGGATGGCTGACAGATTTTCCCAAAGGTGGTGGAATCCAAAGTTCAGGATGCAAGCTCAACAAACAGTTGAGAGATATATGACATGTCAGAAAACAAACCTCAGATCGTTGGAGATGCTACCTCAACTAAGTACTCCTGCCCCACCTAGTCCATTTTTACATCTACAAGTGGACTACATTACTGAAATGCCAAGGATATTCAGATGTGTTAGTAACAGTGGACAAATTTTCAAGATGGGTGGAAGCTCTCCCAGCAGCCACATACACAGCCAAAACTCTGATTCACGACTATATCCCTAGATGGAGATTGCAAAGTCACACTGACTCTGACCAAGGAACACATTACACTGCAAGTGTCTGTGAAGAATTATGGCAACAAATAAACATTAAATAGCCTCTTCATTGCACACATCTTCGGGACAAGTTAAAAGAATGAATGGCTTCATCAAACAACAGTGTGTACTATCTACAAGATGCACTGCAGCAATACACCAAATTTCCTAAGGCAGCACCACTACCATCTAGATGGACGAGAACAGATAGCTAGGAACACCTCCACTTGGAAATCCCCCTCCAAGTCACTCACTATCATTAACTTCTCAAGGGCAACTACGGATGGGCAATAAATGCAGGCTTAGCTAGTGACACCCACATCCAATACATGACTAAGTAAAAAATTTGAAATCTTGTACAGCTCCAATGCCTTATTTACATACCTAGAATACTTGTCATGATACAGTCTTACAGATAATAACCAACAAAACTACATACAACTCACACACAAAGTGCTAGAGGAATTCAGGGAATGTCTATGGAACCGCTGATGTTTCAGATCAAGACCTTTTATCACCCAGTCTCTAGATCTTCCTATTCCCCACATCCTCTCCGTTTCAGGGTCACCCACTTACTCCAGCCATCTCTGAGTCACTCCTCTCACCAATCATTGGGTCACTCCACACCTCTCTCCCTTACTCCTTCTCTGGGTTGTTCATTTTCCACTCTCACTCTTCCCCCCCCCCCCACCTCTGGGGTGCCCTCTTAATCCCTCATCACTGTCACCAGTCTCTGCCAAGTCCCTGTAATCACTGAACCCCCCCCCCCACTCCACTGTCCATTGGTCAACCCATTCCCCCAGATGGTTCAATGGTTCTGTTTAATATCAGAGAATGTATACTGTACAGAAACTGAAATCCTTACTTTTTACAGACATCCATGAAACAGAGAGAAAAAATCCAGAAAATGAATACCAGAAAACATTAGAACTCTAGGGCTCCGGCTTTCCCTCACCACCCACTCCATCTCACTGTTACCCCCTTCACCTAGCCCCCCTCACTAACTTCCATCAATGTGTCATCCCTACCACCTTCTAAATACCCACTCACCCCATCTCTGGGTCTCCAGTTTCTCCATACTCTTTCACCCCCTGACTTATTAATCGCCACCTTATCTGCCCCCAGTGACCTGATCTCCAGTTACCTGTAGAAACAAAATGCAGATTCACCACTCTAAATGGCTAAAGGAATTCCTCCTCCAGCTGTGCATCTCTTTTGCCCATCAACTTTCCAGCTCTTAGCTTTATTCCCCCCCCTCCCACTTTCATACCTCTTAATATCTGTTCTTTCAGTTAGTCCTGACGAAGGGTCTCAGCTCGAAACATCGACTGTACTTCTTCCTATAGATGCTGCCTGGCCTGCTGTGTTCCACCAGCATTTTGTGTATGTTGCTTGAATTTCCAGCATCTGCAGATCTCCTCGTGTTTGCCTCCTCATCTCTGTTCTATTTTGAGGCTATGTCACTCCGCCTGGACTCCGCCTCTAAAAGAAACATTCTCTTCAATTCCACTCTATTGAGGTCTTTCAACATTCATTAGGTTTCATGGAGATTTCCCCTAAATTCCACCCCCCCCCCGCATTCTTTTAAATTCCAGTGAGTACAGGCCCAGAACCTTCAATCACAGCTCATATAATAACTTCTCATTCCTGGAATCATTCTCATGAACCTCCCCTGTACCCTCTCCAATGTCAGCACATCCTATCTTAAATAAGGAGCTCAAAACTGCCCACAATACTCCAAGTAAGTCCTTAGCAGTTCCTAATAAAGCCTCAGCAATACATTCTTGCATTTATATTCTAGTCCTCTTGAAATGAATGCCAACATTCCATTTGCCTGCCTCACAACCGATTCAACCTGACTTTACTTGAAATTAACCTTTAGGGAATCCTTCATGAGTTCTCCCAAATCCCTTTGTACCTTGGATTTTTGAATTTTCTCCCCGTTTAGAAAATGGTCTATTTTTATTCCTTCTACCAAAGTGCATAACCATATACGTCCTGCACTGTACTCCAACTACCACCTCTTTGCCCATTCTAATTTGTTTAAGAAGGCAGCTCATCACCAACTTCTCAAGGACAACTAAGGATGGGCAAAATATATTGGCTGAGCTGGCAAGGCTCACATCCCGTAAATGAACAGAAAAAAACTCAGTGGTTGGGAAGACATTGGGTGTCGATTGTTAAAGATGTGCTTTTGGGTACTTGTTGAAACCACAGTCAGCATGCTTTCCTTAAGGGAAAATCTAGCCTGGCAAATCTGTTGGAACTCATTGAAGAAACAAGAAGCAGAATAGACAAAGGAACATTGGTGAATGTTAAGTACCCGGATTTTCAGAAGGCCTTAACAAGGTGCAGCATTGAAGCTGCTTGACAAGTTCAGACTCCAGACAGGAAAGATACTAACACGGGCATCGACAGATTGGCAGTAGGCAAAAAGTAGGAATAAAGGTAGCTTTTTCTGGTTGGCTGTCTGTAACTAGTGGTGTTCCACAGGGGACTGTGTTGGGACTGATTATTTTTATGTCATATGTCATTGATTTGGATGATGGAATTGATTTTTTTGTGGTCAGTTTTATGGATGATGCAAAGATAGGAGGGGGAGTTAGTTTGGAGGAAGCAAAGAGGCTACAAAAGGACTTTGGACAGATTAGAATGAGCAAATTCTAATGGAGATGGAATGTAGTGTGAAAAGTGTATGGTCATGCACTTTAGTAGAAGGATTAAAAGCGTAGACTGTATTCTAAATGCAGTGAAAATTCAAAAGTCTGAGATGCAAAGGAAGGATTAAAGATTCATTTATTTTCAAAGAATTATACAAATGAAATTTGTTTGCTCACTGGTAGCCATAAAGCAAGAAACCTGAAAGAAGCTAATTAAAAAATGAAACTAAAAAGACTAACACTTGATGCGCAAGAGGGAAAACAATTGAAGTGAACAACAGCATTCCAAACTAAAATTGAGCCCTCACATCTGAACCACAGAGCAGCATGGAGCAGGGCCAAAGCCATTGTAATAGCTGGCAAGCAGCACAGCAGCTGGGCAATCTTCATAGCATCAACACCATGGAGATGACCACCGCGAACAGTGATATCGGCTCATAGTCTTTTCAGTCTATCTGGGCCAGTGTTTGAATTGACCGAACAGCGCAACAGCAAGAGGCTCCAGTGCCCTGGAGAGAAAAATGAAGATTGCAGAGAACAAGTGAAATCGGCTCTTGTCTCCGATCTGGGCCAGCATTTAAATTGTCTAAACAGTGTGTTATACTTCACACTACTGCTGCAAAAGCCCCCTGGACCTAGACCACTGTGCCCAACGACTCACTCCATGCCAAAGCTGCTCTCAAACTCAGAGCCCAGAGTGATCCAACCTCCCGGGCCAGTTGAATGAGTACCTAATGTTCTCTATCTAGACCCAATTTCTCCTTTCAGCACCCAGAGTGATGCAAACCTGCCCACAGGTATTATTGGAACTCCATCTGTAATGATTCTGCAACACGTCATCTCAGCTTATCACCTGAACTCACCTCACCATCACTTGTCCCTTCACTGTTTGCATCAATAATTTACCTCAGAAAAGGTATTTTTAGTTATGTTTTTAGTCAGATGTCTTAACTTTTTGACTACCAGAAGCTATTGCACACATTCGGGGGATAATGTGCAGGATCTTGAAAAGATCATTTGTAGGTTGAGTCTATGGTGAAGACGGCAAATGCAATGCTAGCATTCATTCATTTCAAGAGGACGAGAACATAAAAAGCAAGGATGTAATGTTGAGACTTTATAAGGCATTGGTGAGGTCCCACTTGCAGTATTGTTAGCATTTCTGGACCCCTCATCTAAGAAAGGATGTGCTGACATTGGAGAGGATTCAGAATTCATATAAGTGATTCCAGGATTTAAAGACTTATCATAGGAAGAGCATTTGATGTCTCTGGGCCTGTACTTACTAGAACTCAAAATAAGGGTGGGGGCAGGAACTCATTGAAACCTTTGGAATGTTGAAGAGCCTCGATAGAGGGGATGTTGAGAAGACATTTCCTATATTGGGGAATCTATAACCAGAAGATATTGCCTCAGAATAGAGAAACATTCATTTATAACAGAGATGAGGAGGAATCTGTGGAATTCATTTCCACAGGCCAAGTCATTGGGTATATTTAAAGCAGAGGTTGATAGATTCTTGATTAGTCAAGGTATGAAGGGATACAGGAAGAAGGAAGGAGATTGAGTCTGAGAAATGAAATGGAAGAGCAGACTCCATGGGCCCAATGGCCTAATTTCCTGTTTCTGCTCCTCTATCTTGTGGTCACAAATTCTTTAGTCATTTCTAACCTGTCTCAAAGACTTACAAAAGACATCAATGGGTGAAGGACAGCATTTCATGTGAAATAATTTTAGTCTCCATGGTGATGTCTGACATCACACTGTTACAGCGAGGTTCAACCCAAGTTGGAGGAACAACTTGTGGTGCTTTTGTGATGTGAAAGATGCAAGTCACTTGTTACCCAGGAGAAATGTACCCAGAGAGAATGGCACAAAACATGTCCTCATGGGTGGAAAAGTCCAGAATAAAACATAAAAAGTCCAGAGGTAAACACAGGTGATTTTCTCAAGAACTAAAGCTGCTTTTTTCCCCAAGCTGTACTTGGATTTAGAGAGCTGGAGCTCAGCAGTATCTGACAGATCCATCCACCTGCCCTTCCAATTCACCCTACTGAGAGCGCATGCACCATTTCTGTCAACTATACGCATGGGCATTTGATTGCTCAGGTCACCAAATTCTGAAGGGCCACACAAAACGCTGGAGGAAGTCAGCAGGTCAAGCAGCATCTGTGGCAATTAATAAACAGTCAACGTTTCACACCAAGACCCTTCTTCAGGTCTGATAAGGAAGGGAGAAGTCAGAGTAAAAAGATAGAGGGGGAGGGGAAGGAGGGTGGTAAATAAGTGATAAATGAAGTCAGGTGAGTGGGAAAAGGGCTGGCGAGGAAGGAATGTGATGAGAGGAGAGTGGACCATTGGGGAGAGGAAAGGAGGGGCACGGGGGGGGGGGGGGGGGGGAGGTGATAGGCAGACAAGAAGAGGCCAGAGGGATTTGTAAACCACAGTGTAATATTTACATAGGTTTCTGCCACAGTAACATTACTCCCCCTCTGTTGTGCCCCAAGCGGCCAGGAGGTGCACATACAATTCCAAATTTACTTTGGAAGTATGAATTTGAAGGCAGAATACAGAGTTAATGACAGGATTTCTAGCAGTGTGGAGAAACATCCATAGATCCCTCAAAGTTTCCATGCAAGTTGATAAGGTGGCTAAGATGGTGTATGGGATGTTGGCTTTCTTTAGTCAGGTATTAAGTTCAAGAGCAGTGATGTAACGTTGTAGTTCTATAAAATCCTGGTTATACACTTCGAGCATTATGTTCAGTTCTATAGGAAGGATGTGGAAGCATTAGAAAGAGTGCAGAGGGGGTTTACCAGGATAGAAAAATGGAGAGCTGTACAGGAAGGAACATTTAGGTTGATCTTGGAGATGATTCCACATCAGTACATCATGGGCTCAAGGGCCTGTACTATTCAATGTTCTAGTAACTCACATCTGACTAGCATTATTGAGTCTGCCATGTTTCAATATTTTTGGTTCAGGGTGTTGTTCTACCTGTCTGTTTAATGATGAGCCGATCTTGCCAGTCATTGATATGTGATTTGGCTCAGTGTGTATCTGTCCATTCCTAGAGCTCAACAGTTCTGGGCACGTCCCACTGCCCAATCCAGTATCTATCTGGTATTTACCCAGCTGCTCCTAGAGACTGTGATCACTGTCACCCTGACGTGATTGACGGTGGGGAACTCATAAAGTGGCCTCACAAAGGTGATCTGTGGAGTAACCAGGGAAGACACTGAGTTTGTTTTTCCTGTGCCACTCTAATTGACATTTTAATTCACTAGAAGTTGGACCCAGCTCCTTCTTTTGGGCCACAGTCCCATCAGCTACCGAAATACCGGCATCAGCTGGTCTGGTTGTCATCAAACCTGACCTTAATGTTCCATTTCAATTGGTAGAAAACAGTTTATCTACTTAAGTTGGAGATATATTTAACTTTATGCCAGATAAAGTAGTTAATAAAGTAGTATATTTTTCATGAGAGTCCTAAATCCTTACATAGCCTTTAGTCCACTGAATGCATATATGCCTTCGGGCACAATTTTGGATTATCAGGACCTGAGTACTTAATTTACCGTGATAGTATATTCTTAACCTCAGATTTCTGGGTAAATACAGTGCCTTTGAAACCGAGTACAAGCATAACCTCTTCTCTGCCAAACAGCACCTATCTGGTCAATATTTTTATAGGAAATCAGTTGCCAGCTTAAAACAACAAGCTTCCATAGGCAATATACTTAATGTCAACAAGCATTCTGGGTGTCAACAGTCAAATTCAAACCATTTTTTAAAATCCATCAATCAGCTTCCAACTGTTGCGACTCTGCCATTTGTTGTTCCCCCACCCCCACCCCCGTTCCCCTGCACCTCTTCCTCTTACAGCTCTCACTGTCCAGAGACTGAAACTCTGCCCTGAGCTGACGCACCTCCTGCTCCATTGAACATCCAACTTAATATTCCACATTCTGTTTTCAGACTTTAGAGCACACTCTCTATTCCAACAACCCTGCTGTGTGGGACAATGCCCGATGGAAGCAATGAAAGTGACCTGTCATTGAACATAAAGGCTGTCATGGACCAGAGTGGAGTTGACTAATGTACACTGGGTGTGTTAAAGTTTCACTGAGTACCTGAGACAGAGTTTAAAATAAAACTGATTTATTTGTCACAGATTCAGAATATTAAACTCCAGTCCCATTAAATGTGAACATCAGTTGAAGGAACTCCTCCCAGTCACCAGGGTGCAGAACTGGGTGTGATGAGCAGCAACAATAATTAGAGAGTTTGACACCAACAGTCACTTGTGAACTTGCCTCTGGATTCAGTAACTGTGATGGTTAAATATCCAGCATGCAGCTTATTTAAACTTTTCCCCAGTGTGAACACCGTAGTGCTTCCGAAGGTTTGATGAATGATTGAATCCCTTCCCACATTCAGAGCAGGTGAATGGCCTCTCCACAGTGTGAACTTGATAGTGTGCCACAAGGTTGCATGACTGAGAAAATCCCTTACCACATTCAGAGCAGGTAAATGGCCTCTCTCCAGTGTGAACCCGCAGATGCTGCTTTAGGTAAGATGAGTGTATAAATCCCTTCCCACAATGTGAGCAGGTAAATGGTTTCTCCCCAGTGTGAACTCGCTGGTGTCTCAGAAGGCTAGATAACTGTGTGAATGCCTTCCCACAGTCAGAGCAAGTGAATGGCCTCTCCCCAGTGTGAACTCTCTGGTGTGCCAGTAGGTCAGACGATCTAGTGAATCCCTTCCCACAGTCTGAGCAGCGAAACGGCCTCTCCCCGGTGTGAACTCGCTGATGTATCTTCAGATGAGATGACTGACTGAATCCTTTCCCGCAATGTGAGCAGGTGAATGGCCTCTCTCCAGTGTGAACTGACTGGTGTATCAGTAGGTCAGATGACCGACTGAATGCCTTCCCACATTCAGAGCAGGTGAACAGCTTCTTCCCTGTGTGAACTTGATAGTGCGCCACAAGATTGCATGACTGAGAAAATCCCTTTCCACATTCAGAGCAGGTGAACGGCCTCTCTCCAGTGTGAACTCGCAGATGTAGCTTCAGGTGAGATGAATGAATGAATCCTTTCCCACAATGTGAGCAAGTAAATGGTTTCTCCCCAGTGTGAACTCGCTGGTGTCTCAGTAAGCTGGATATCTGTGTGAATGCCTTCCCACAGTCTGAGCAGCTGAACGGCCTCTCCCCCGTGTGAACTCTCTGGTGTGCCAACAGATCAGATGATCGAGTGAATCCCTTCCCACAGTCTGAGCAGGTGAACTGCATCTTCCCAATGGTGTGATTATAAGTGGATTGACGGAGTGAATCCCTTCCCACAGTCTGAGCTGGTGTACAGCCTCTCTCGTATGTACTCGGTGTTGAGTCTGTAGAAGGGATGACTGAGTGAATCACTTCCCTGTCTGAACAGACGAACACCCTCTCCCCAGTGTCAGCAGATCAGATTATCAAATAAATCTCTTCCCATACATCAGACAATTGAACAGTCTCTTTCCTTGTGACTCACTGGTGTGTCTGTGGATCGGCTGAGGCTGAGTGAGTGATCAAGTGAATGGCCTCTCACTGCTGTGAAATTTCTGTTGTACGATCGGTTTGGATGATAAAATGAATTGCTTCCCACAGACAGATCAACAAATGCTGGTGTGTTCTCAGCACCCGGGTTCCAGTGGACTCACTGAGTTCAAACCGAAAACTTACATTTCAGATGCAAAGAACGTTTCCAGCTGGGATGAGATACTTCATCTCCTAGGATCAATAGAAATATTGGTGTTACAAAAGAAATATCTGGTCATTCCTTAAATACCTGTATACAGACATTGGAACTGACGTGTTGTTGTGCTTGAGATTCCTGCACACAAATTCTTTGCGGTTTCTCACCTGTAAAAAGATTTACAAGACACATCAACGGGCACAGATAGCATTTCAGATGAGATCATTTCAGTCTTCATGCTGAAGTCTGACATCACCCTGTTACAGTGAAGTTCAACTCAAGTTGGAGGAACAACTCCTGATCTTCTAACTGAGCACAGATCAGGCACCCGGACTGACCATTCAGTTCTCTGACTGTATTTTCCGTCTGTACCAGAATGGACCATTCCTGCTCATCTTCATTCCGTGACGTGGCTCAGTTTATCTCTCTCCATTGGTATTATTTCAAGATCTGGTTATGTCCCACAGCACTACAAGAGCACATGATATTACATGGCTGATCCTAGAGACTTTCTACTTACTTTGACCACAACCCAAAAACTCCCCCCACCACAAGGCCCAAGGTGACTGACAATGGCGAACTCAGCGATGGTAATTCCAATGAACATGGAGGGGAGGAGGGCAGCATCATTTCTATTTGGAGTGAGACACTTTAGTGATGTGTAAACTACAGGTCACCTGCTCCCCAGAAGAAAGGTGTTTGATATCATTATGTATCCAGAGAGGATAGGACAAAACATGCTGTCATGGGGAGTAATGCAGGACCCGTGCATTCTGTGCTGCGTGTTTATTATAACTAGTAACATCAGTGGGCCGTGGTCAATGTGAAGGGAATAAATTATGTATTCATGCTTATTTTGTGGCACTTTGTAGCTTGTGGCTGGCAGAGGTCATATCTTGCCTGACCCTCAATAATGCTTAAAAACACAAACTGCTGGCAGAACTCAGCAGGCCAGACAGCATCTATGGGAGGAGGTAGTGACGATGTTTTGGGCCAAAACCCTTCATCGGGAGTGAAGTAACATGGGGTGGTAAAGGGGGGAATAAGAAGTGGGGGGAGGGATGAAGTAGAGAGCTGGGAAGTGATAGGCTGGAGGGAAATGGGCTGGGGGAAGGTGGAGAATTATGGGAAATATAAGAAAAAGAAAGGTAGGGCTGGGGGGAGATTATAGTGAGGGGGGACAAAAGAGAAAGAGAATCAGACTGAAATATTAGATAGGGATGGGGGTAGGGATATCAATGGTCTGAGAGTTGGATGTTCATGACAGCAGGTAGGAGGCTACCCAGGCGGGACTCCATCGACCTGCGCGCAGCCTCATCTTGACAGTAGAGGAGGCCATGGACAGACATGTCAGAGTGGGAGTGGTCTGTGGAATTGAAGTGTGTGGCCACAGGGAGATCCCGCCACTGCTGGAGGACTGAGCACCGGTGTTCGGCAAAACGGTCTCCCAGTCTGCGGCCTCCGCTGATACCCCTGAACCCCCCACTTACCCCCATCACCTCCTCCCATAGATGCTGTCTGGCCTGCTGAGTTCTGCCAGCATTTTGTTTTTTTATTTATTTCCAGCATCTGCAGATTCACTCGTGTTGCCTCAATAATGCTTAATTGTATGTTTGCTCATTGCTAATAGAGGATCAAAATAAGGAATTTGACTTTTTGGAGCAATCACTGGAGATGTGGGCATGTCACTCAAGTATAACAACTCTGTGTGGGGGCTCAGGCTGGCGGCAATTGTTGCGTTTTGATTTAGGATCAATTTTTGCTGCTGCATTTTGTCAGCAAGGATTTCAACAGTTATACCAAACGAATAGCAGCTTGTGGCAAGTACAACCTTTTTTTTTTGTCGTTCACACTGTGTTTGGTTTGAAACCGTTTTGAAGAGGTCAAACGCTGCTGTGACCAACTGGGTTAGACTGAAAAGCTGTATAGTGTATATACAAGGTGAAAAGGTATGAGCTGCTGTTTGATGTCTGTTCAACATCAGACACCAACCTGTAATTTCTTGGTTTATACTGACAGCCTTTCTCAAACAGCAGAACAACATCCTTTGGTACCTCTCCTGTCACGAAGGATAATCTAATCATCTCTGCTTGGGCCCTGCAATTTCTGCACTTGCCCCCCCTCCCCCGCATGGTTTGGGGGAACACTTTGTCAGGCCTGGGGATTTATCCAGCCTAATCTGCCTTAGGACAGCAAACACCTTTTCCACTGTAATCTGTTGAGGGCCCATGAAGTTGATGCCAGTTTGCCTCACATCGACAGACTGTGTCTGTCTCCTGATGACGTACAGATGCAAAAGATTCATTTAAGATCTCCTATCTATTTTGGCTTCACACACGGATTACCATTCTAATCTTCCAGAGGACCAATTTTGACCCTTGCAAACATTTTGCTCTAAACATATCTGTAGAATCCCTCAGGAATCTTTTGCACTTCGTCTGCTAGGACAACCCCATGCCTTCTTTTACCCTCCTGATGTCTATCTTAAATGTTATTTTGAAATTTTTATACTCTGCAAGCACCTGCAGCAGTGCCAATGCTTCATGGCCAATAATGCATGATGTGATCCCTGGAACGTGCATGCCCTCAAATCTTTTTGTTCCCCAGACCTTTAGAAACATAGAAAACCTACAGCACATTACAGGCCCTTCAGCCCACAAAGCTGTGCCAAACGTGTCCTTACCTTAGAACTACACAGGCTTATTCGTAGCCCTCTATTTTTCTAAGCTCCATGTACCTACCTAAGAACCTCTTAAAAAACCCTATTGTACCCCTACCACTGAGGGGAGCACCAGAGGAAGATGGAGAACAGGCAAGGAGTTATTGTGAGAGGGAAAGAGAAAATAAAAGAAAAATTACCTGTTCTCCATCTTCTTCTGGTGCTCCCTTCCCCCTTTCTTTCTTCTAAGGCCTTCCATCCTATGACACTCCCCCTTGTCTAGCCTTGTAGAGGTCTTAACAACCTCTGGCAACACAAGGAGGAAGAACAATAAACTGTTGGGGGGGGAGGGGGAATTTACCTAGAGCTTTTTTGCCCTCTCTGACTGAAGTTTCAAAATCTCCACTCTAACTTTGTCCACTCTGATGGCTGCTCTGCTTGCCCCACTTTAATTTGCTCTTGACAATCAATCCTGAACTCTGATTGGCTGCTGTTCAAAGTTCCAAACTGCCAGGAGTTGCTGCCTTTTTTATTCAGTTGGCAAACCTGAGTGACCTGCGTCTTCTCAGGCTTTGAATATGACATGAGTTGAACATGCCTGCTAATACAAAGATTCTTGTAAATAAATTACCCAATGAAAAGAATGAAGATCAGCTGTGTATGAACTGCTAAAAAGGCACAACCATAAGGTTAATTTCACTGACATTGTTGACTTCATCGTTACACACCCAGTGTTTGGGAAAGTATACAAACCTACAACCTGGCAGTAAGTAAAGGTATGAATAAAACTGGATCACAAATTCAGTCTAAGGCTACTGGAAGCATTTTGCCACCACTGTGACGGTTGTGATGGCAAAGTAAGGCTGTGTCCAGAACTGACAATAAGGTTTGTCTCTTCCGCCAGGGTGAACATACTTTGTATTCGTGCTCCAAACTGATGAAAAAGGTTCAGAAGGAGATGTATGTTTCTGAAAGAAAATGGTGCCTACTTTGCTTGTTTGTGTCAGGGACACATTAGCTAGGATTGCGAGAATCACCTTTCATACAAAGTATTGAGAGCAAACAACCCAGCATACTTCATATTCACTCTGTTAAAAAGAGTACAGATTTGAAACAAGCCCTGGTATCTCATGGCTGGTGATCATGATTGTAAACTTCCTGTAATTTCAGATCAGGTGAAGTCTAAGAAGAGTATCAAGATGGTGGGTACTTATGCTTTCCAAGATCAAGGAAGTACAGCAGTGTTCTGCACAGTGAACCTCATGAACAAGCTCAACCTGATAGGAAAAGAAACAGTCTTTTATGCACCATTTTATGAATTTATAAGAGATGTGAATAGCTACATTGATTCAGGATTGGAAGTAGTTGGCTTGGAAAGTGAAAGCTTTCAAGCTGCCTAACATATATACTCAGGTAAGTATGTCTGTCCAGAAAGGGAACATTCCTTGTCAGAGAGATCTTCAAGAATGGTCTCACCTGAAATCTGCTCATTTGCTGGAGTTCAGCAGTTGATAGAGATGAATATGCCTAGGGTGTTTGAGCTGTTGCAAGGGATTCAGTGTTAATAACGGACCCTATGCAATCAGAACAATGGTAGATTGGGACTCCAGTTTTACACAGATGAGCTTTGGCAGAAGGTCATTGCTTACCAAAGAGGTCATTTGTGTAAATTTTGTGATTCAGTTGAGTTTAGACATTTTCATTCTCTCACTGCCACAGTCAAGAGTTTCTACCTGCTTCAAAAGGGCAAAAATTATACCAGTGCCCAACTTGCTCTGCTCTTCCTGGGTGAAGTGCTTTGAGTGCTTGGTTATGGCTAGAATTAACTCCTGTCTCAGCAAAGACCTGGGCCCACTGCAATTTGCCTATCACCACAATAGGGAGGTCTATGCGGGTGTGATCTCACCAGCTCTTCACACAGCCTTGAACACCTAGACCAGGGGTCGGCAACCCGCGGCTCTGGAGCCACATGCGGCTCTTTCATCTCTGTGCTGCGGCTCCCCGTGGTTTGTTAGTTTTTGAAATGTAATTCAAAATTTGAAGATTATGGTGATTTTGTACAATCTAAATAAAACGTTGAGGCGACCCCATTTCCTGACACATCCGAACCGGCTCACAATTAGCCACCGTTCCGGCTAAGGGAGATAGCCTACAGGGGTTTGTGAGTACGTGTCTTTTGGAGCATCCGCGCCCACGGGGGGGCGGGTTGAGGGAGGCTTTAAAGCAAGGCTGTTTAGTTCGAATAAAGTGATCTTTGACTGCAGTGTCGTTATCTTAGCGCTGCGTGTAGCACACCGCCACAACATGTTTTTTAACTGCCAATCCCTGACACCCGCCAGTGCGCGATTTCTTTTAATTTTTCGATCGAAGGTAGGCTAACTATGAAGTAACCTTCAACCCAACGTCTTTTTTTCGGAGTTCAAAATGTTTTTGTTGCATGCAGAAATGTAATTTTGTTTTCTCTGCAGGAGTTCATCAATTTCATAAATGTAACACATTATAGTTTGTATATACATAGCATAAAGGCAAAAAAAACCGTTGTATGCAGTGTTATTTCATTTTAAATGTCAAACGGGTTTTGTGGCTCCCAGTGTTTTCTTTTCTGGGGGAAATGGGTTCATATGGCTCTTTCAGTGGTAATGGTTGCCAACCCCTGACCTAGACAATAATAATACTTCTGTCAGGATACTGTTTATTGAGTGGAGTCGGAGTGGTGATCTTAAGGTTTTAGCACTTTGAGGCTTCAGTCAGAGAAAGGAAAAAAAGAAAAGCTCAAGGTGAAGTTTTTCTTCTTCCCATCTTTATATTTGTTCAGCTAGGACAGCAGAGATGCCAGACAAGGCAGTTGCGGAATGTGGGAAGGCAGGGGGACATGCAGTGTCCTGACGATTACAACTGTGAGAAGTGCATCCAGCTGCAGCTCCTACCACTCTGCATTAAGGAATTGGAGCTGGAACTGGAATTCCAGATCATTCAGGAGACTGAGGGGTGATAGATAGGACATACAGAGAGGTAATTACACCCGAAGTGCAGGACACAGGAGACTGGGAGACATTCAGGAAGGAGAAAGGGATTAAACAGCCAGTGCAGAGTACCCTGACCCATCCCCCACAACAACAGGTAGATTCCTTTGGATACTGTTTGTGGGGGAGGGGTGATGAATGACACAGTGGTCAGGTCTCTGATACTGAATCTGACTCAGTGATTCAAAAGGGAAGGGAGTAGGGGGGCAAGAAGAAACAAGCTGTGGTGATAGGGGATTCATTAGTTAAGGTAACAGAAAGAAGGTTCTGTTGATGAGAACAAGATTCCCTGAAGATAGGGTCTGATCTATCTCAGATCAGGTCCTCAATATTAATAAGTGGGAGGGTGAACAGCCAGAAGTCATGATCCATGTAAGTACCAATGATATGGGTAGGAAGAAATTATGAGGTTCTGCAACGTGAGTTCAGGGAGTTAGGTACTAAGTTAAAGGGCAGGACCTCCAGGGTCATGATCTCAGGATTGCTACCCAAACCACGTTCTAGAGAGGCCAGAAAGAGGAAAACTATACAGATTAACACGTGGCTATGCAGTTGGTGTATGAGGGAGGGCATAAGATTTTTTGGATCATCAGGGTCTCTTCCGGAGAGGTGGGACCTGTACAGAAGAGACAGCTTGCACATGAACTGGAAGGGGACAAATATTCTAGTGGGAAGGTTTGCTGGTGCTTCACTGTGGGGTTTAAACTAGAGCTGCAGAGGGATGGGAACCAGAGTGTCAGAACAGATAGTGGAGAGGTCAAATGGACAAAATTGTAAAGGGTGAATACAGGACTGAATGCGTGCAGTATATAGAATAAGATAGATAAACTTGTAGCCAAGTTAGAGATTAGCATAGATAATGTTGTAGGCATCATTGAATTGCGGCTGAAATATTATGGCTAAGGGTCCAAGGATACACAAGAGGATAGGCAAGAAGGTAGAGGGGCTGGCATGGCTCTGTCAGTAAAAAATTGCTATCAAATCATTAGAAAGAGGTGACATAGGGTCAGGAGTTAATGAATCATTGTGGTTAGAGCTAAGGAACTGCAAGGGTAAAAAGGCCCTGATGGGAATTGTATACAGACCCCCAAACAGTACTAAGGATGTGGTCTACAAATTACAAAAGGAGATAGAAAACGGATGCCAAAAGGATAATGCTACAATAGTCAGGTTACAATAGTAATGTTACAATATGCAGGTCGATTGGGAAAATCAGGTTGGTGCTGGATTCCAGGAGGGAGAATTTGTAAAATGCCTATGAGATGGCGTTTTAGTGCAGCTTGTGGTTGAGCCCACTAGGGGATCAGCTATTTTGGATTGAATGTTGTGCAATGAATCAGAATTGATTAGAGCTTAAGACAAAGGAACCCTTATGGACCACTGATCTCATAACATGATAAAATTCACCCTGAAATTTGAGAAGAAGCTGAAGACAGATGTATCAGTGGAGTAAAGGTAATTACAGAGGCCTGAGAGAGGAGCTGGCCAGAATTGATTAGAAAAGAACACTGGCAGGGATGATGACAGAGCAGCAATGGCTGGAATTTCTGGAAGCAATTCGGAAGACACAGGATACATATATTCCAGAAAGGAAGAAGTATTCTAAAGGCAAGATGTCACAACCATGGCTAAAAACCAAAGACAAGGGCATATAATAGAGCAAAAATCAGTGGGAAGTTAGAGGATTGGGAAGCTTTTAAAAATCAACAGAAGGTGAAATTAAAATATTTACCGAATGCCCGCAGCATTAGAAATAAAGTGGATGACCTTGATGTACAGCTACAGGTTAAAAGATATGACATAGTGGCCATCACTGAGTCACAGCTAAATGACGGATGTGATTGGGAGCTGAATGTTCAAGGATACACCGTGTATAGGAAAGATATGGTAAGCAATGATATCAAATCACTAGAAAGAAGGGACATAGGATCAGAAGTAGTAGAATCCCTATGGGTCAAGTTAAGAAATGGCAAGGGTAAAAAGACACTAATAGCAGTTATATACAGGCCTCCAAACAGCAGCTGGGATGTGGACTACAAGTTACAGCTGGAAATAGAAAAAGTGTATCAGAAGGAAAATGTCAAGATAATTATGGAAGATTTTAATATGAAAGTGGATTAGGAAAGTCAGGAAGATACTGGAGCTTGGGAGAGGGAGTTTGTAGAATGCCTACGGGATGGCTTTTTGGAGCAGCTTGTCCATAAGCCCACCAGGGGATCAGCTGTTTTGGATCAGGTGCTGTGTAATGAGCCTGAGTTGATTAGGGAACTAGAGGTAATGGAACCCCTTGGAAGTAGTGATCATAATATGATCAAGTTCAGTTTCAAATTTGAAAAGGAGAAGCTGGTATCAGGTGCATCAATATTTCAGTAGAACAAAGAAAACTACAGCAGTATGAGAGGGGAACTGGCCCAAGTTGATTGGAAAAGTAAGCTAAATGGAGGGACAGTAGAACAGAATTGGATGAGATTCCTACAAGTAAGGAGAGTGCAGGAAAAATATATTCCAAGAAAAAAGAAAATCATAAAAGGAAAAATGACACAAATGTGGCTAGCAAGAGAAGTTAAGGCTAAAGTAAAAGCAAAAGAGGCAGCGTACAAGGAAGCAAAAATTAGTGGGAAAACTGAGGATTGGTCGAATTTTTAAAATTTACAGAAGGAAACTAAGAAAGTCATTGGGAAAGAAAAGATTAATTATGAAAGGAAATTGGCAATTAACATAAAAAAGGACACCAGGAGTTTTTTTAAATATATGACAAGTAAAAGAGTGACATGGGTAGATGTAGGACCCATTGAAAAGGTTGCTGGAGAAATTATAAATGGGTAACAAAGAGATGGTAGAGGAACTAAATGAGTATTTTGCATCAGTCTCACAATGGAAGATATTAGCAACATACCTGATAGCCAGTGGTCTCAGGGAATAGAATTAGGTACAGTCAAGATTACTAGAGAGAAAGTGCTTGAGAAGCTAAATGGACTAAGGATAGATAAGTCTCCCGGACTGGATGAAGTACATCCACGTGTTCTGAAAGAGGTGGCTTTGGAGATTGTGGAGGCATTGGAAATAATCTTACAGGACTCGGTCACAGTTCCGGAGGACTGGAAGGTCGCAAATGTAGTTCCGTTGTTTCAGAAAGGGGGGAGGCAGCAAAAATAAAATTACAGACCTATTAGTCTGACATCGGTAGTGGGAAAGTTATTGGAGTTGATCCTTAAGGATGAGATTATGAATTACCTTGAGGTGCATGACAAAATAGGCCCAAGCCAAAGCCAGCATGGTTTCATGAAGGGAAGATCCTGCCTCACCAACCTATTGGAATTTTTTGAGGTAATCTCAAATAAGATTGTCAAGGGAGAGGCTCCGGATGTTGTGTGTTTGGATTTTATGACAAGTGATAACTCATGATAAGGTGCCGCATAAGAGGCTGCTTAATAAGATGAGGGCCCATGGGATTACAGGAAGGATATTGGAATGGGTAGAGCATTGGCTGATAGGCAGAAAGAGTGGGAATACAGGGAACCTATTCTGGTTGGTTGCCGGTCACTAGTGGTGTTCTGCAGGGGTCGGTGTTGGGGCCTCTTCTTTTTACACTGTCTATCTAGGATTCAGATTATGGATTAAACAATTTTGTGGCTAAGTTTGCGGATGACACCAAGATAGGTGGAGGAGCAGGAAGTGTTGAAGAAACGGAAAGGTTGCAGAGAGACTTGGTCAGTTTAGGAGTGGGCAAAGAAATGGCAAATGAGATGCAATGTTGAACAATGTACGGTTGTATATTTTGGAAGCAGAAACAATTGGGCAGATTATTATTTAGATGGGGAGAAAATTCAAAAATCGGAAGAGCAAAGGGACTTGGGGGTCGAAGTGCATGATACCCTAAAGGTTAACTACCAGGTTGGATCGGCAGTAAGGGAAGTGAATGCGATGTTGGCATTCATTTCAAGAGGAATAGTGTATAAGAGTAAGGAGGTGTTGACGAGGCTCTATGGGGCACTGGTGAGACCCCATTTAGAATACTGTGTGCACTTTTGGGCCCCCTATCTTAGAAGACAGGTAGTGCAGGAGTCCACTGAGGTCAACTCCCTCCTAAACATATATACTGTTTTGGATACTGTTGGGGGAGAAGTCTCATCAGGTGAAGGCAGCAGCAGCCGAGTTCATGGCACCATGGGTGGCTCTGCGGCACAGGAGGTAAGGAAAAAGAGTGGGAGAGCTATAGTGATAGGGGATTCGATTGTAAGGGGAATAGATAGGCATTTCTGCAGCTGCAAACGAGACTCCAGGATGGTATGTTGACTCCCTGGTGCAAGGGTCAAGGATGTCTCTGAGCAGCTGCAGGTCATTCTGGAATGGGAGGGTGAACAGCCAGTGGTCGTGGTGCACATAGGTACCAACGATATAGGTAAAAAATGGGATGAGGTCCTACAAGGTGAATTTAGGGAGTTAGGAGATAAACTAAAAAGTAGGACCACGAAGGTAATAATCTCTGGATTACTATTAGTGCCATGTGCCAGTCAGAGTAGAAACAGGAGGATATTTCAGATGAATATGTGGCTTGAAAAATGATGCAAGAGGGAGAGATTCAAATTTGTGGGGCACTGGAACCAGTTCTAGGGGAGGTGGGACCGGTACAAACAGGATGGTCTGCACCTGGGCTGGACTGGAACCAATGTTCGAGGGGGAGCGTTTGCTACTGCTGTTCAGGAGGATTTAAACTAAAGTGGCAGGGGGATGGGAACAAGTGCAGAGAGACAGAGGGGTGTAAAATGAGGGAAGAAGCAAAAAGTAGTAAGGCGAGAAGTAAAAGTGACAGGCAGGCAAATCCAGGGTAAAAATCAAAAAGGGCCACTTTTCAACATAATTGTATAAGGGCTAAGAGTGTTGTAAAAACAAGCCTGAAGGCTTTGTGTGTCAATGCAAGGAGCATTCATAACAAGGTGGATGAATTGAATGTTCAGATAGTTATTAATAAACATGATATAGTTGGGATCACAGAGAAATGGCTCCAGGGTGACCGAGGATGGGAGCTCAACATCCAGGGATATTCAATATTCAGGAGGGATAGACAGGAAAGAAAAGGAGGTGGGGTAGCGTTGCTGGTTAGAGAGGAGATTAACGCAATAGAAAGGAAGGACATTAGACATTAGGATGTGGAATCGACATGGATAGAACTGCATAACACTAAGGGGCAGAAAACGCTAATGGGAGTTGTGTACAGGCCACTTAACGGTAGTAGTGAGGTTAGGGATGACATTAAACAGGAAATTAGAAATGCGTGCAATAAAGGAACAGTAGTTATAATGGGTGACTTCAATCTACATATAGATTGGGTGAACCAAATTGGTAAGGGTGCTGAGGAAGAGGATTTCTTGGAATGTATGCAGGATGGTTTTCTTCACCAACATGTCGAGGAACCAACTAGAGAGCAGGCCATTCGACTGGGTATTGAGCAATGAGGAAGGGTTAGTTAGCAATCTTGTCATTCGAGGCCCCTTGGGTAAGAGTGACCATAATATGGTGGAATTCTTCATTAAGATGGAGAGTGACTTGGTTAATTCTGAAACAAAGGTTCTGAACTTAAAGAAGGGTAACTTTGAAGGTATGAGACGTGAATTAGCTAAGATAGACTGGCAAATGATACTTAAAGGGTTGATGGTGGATATGCAATGGCAAGCATTTAAAGATCGCATGGATGAACTACAAAAATTGTTCATCCCAGTTTGGCAAAGGAATAAACCAGGGAAGGTAGTGCACCCATGGCTGAAAAGGGAAATTAGGGATAATATCAAGTCCAAAGAAGAAACATACAAATTAGCCAGAAAACACGGCACACCTGAGGACTGGGAGAAATTCAGAGACCAGCAGAGGAGGACAAAGGGCTTAATTAGGAAAGGGAAAAATGATTACGGGAGAAAGTTGGCAGGGAACATAAAAACTGACTATAAGAGCTTTTATAGATATGTGAAAAGAAAAAGATTGGTTAAGACAAATGTAGGTCCCTCACAGTCAGAAACAGGTGAATTGATCATGGGGAACAAGGACATGGCACACCAATTGAATAACTACTGTGGTTCTGTCTTCACTAAGGAGGACATAAGTAATCTTCCAGAAATAGTAGGGGACCAAGGGTCTAGTGAGATGGAGGAACTGAGGGTTAGCAGGGAAGTGGTGTTAGGTAAATTGAAGGGATTAAAGGCAGATAAATCCACAGGGTCAGATGGTCTGCATCCCAGAGTGCTTAAGGAAGTAGCCCAAGAAATAGTGGATGCATTAGTGATAATTTTTCAAAACACTTTAGATTCTGGATTAGTTCCTGAGGATTGGAGGGAGAGAGAAACCGGGGAATTATAGACCGGTTAGCCCGGGGGTCGGCAACCTGCGGCTCCCGAGCCATTTGTGGCTCTTTCACCTCTGTGCTGCGGCTCCCTGTGGCTTTGGGAAATAATTGGTCAGTATTTAATTAAAATGTATTTTATGTTAGTTTGTTAGCTTTTGAAATGTAATTCTAAATTTGAAGATTATGGTGATCTTGTACAATCTAAGTGTGGCGACACATTTCCTGGCACATCCGAAACGGCTCACAATTAGCCAGCATTCCGGCTAAGGGAGATAGCCTACGGGGGTTTGTGAGTACGCGTCTTTTGCATCATCTGCGTCCATGGGGGCTGGGTTGAGGGAGGCTTAAAAGCAAGGCTGTTTAGTTCGAATAAAGTTATTCGACTGCAGTTTACTGACTGCGTGAGCACACTGCTACAACGTGTTTTTATCGCTATTAATATACGTCACCACTGCCAATACCTGACACCCGCCAGTGCGCGATTTCTTTAATTTTTCGATCCAAGGTAAGCCAACTATGGAGAATTCTAAAAAAAGAAAAGTGACTGAAGAAAACAGAACGTTTAATGACACGTGGACAGATTCATTTGCTTTCACTGTTGACGAGACTGGTTTACCGGTATGCTTAATATGCAATGAGAAACCAGCAAACAACAAAAAGTCAAATGTCGCAAGGCATTTCCAGAATAAACACGCAGCCTTTGCTCAAAAATATCCGGATGGAGATGAGAGAAAAAAAGCCATTTCGGAACTGATGCGGAAGGTTGATCTGAGCAAAAATCATTTCCAGAAATGGATGAAGTCTGGAAAATCAACGACATACGCTAGTTATATTGCCGCTCAGGAAATAGTCAGGCACGGGAAGCAGTTTACAGATGGTGAATATATAAAAGAATCTTTCATTAAGATTTCAGAACATCTATTCACGGACTTTAAAAACAAGAGTGAAATTGTGCAGAAAATCAGGGATATGCCCCTCTCTGCAAAGACTGTCAAAGACAGAACCATAAAAATGGCAGAAGACATCACAAGACAGCAAATTAAAGACATCAATTCAGCTGTGGACTACTCGATTGCCTGTGACGAGTCTAAAGACAAAGGTGATATTGAACAAATAGCGTTGTTCTGCCGGTATGTAAACTCTGCCGGGCCACAGGAAGAACTGATTGAGTTGATACCTCTAAAAGACCAAACACGGGGGGAGGACATCTGTGAGGCTGTCTTGAATTGTTTAAGAGCCAAAGGAATAAAGACCACCCATCTGGTGTCAGTAGCTACTGATGGGGCACCGAATATGACGGGAACACACAAGGGATTTGTGGCTTTACTGCAGAAGTCGCTGGACAGAAAGCTGCTGACTTTTCACTGCATCTTGCACCAAGAGGCACTGTGCGCTCAAACATTTCCTCCGGAATGCACAGAAGTAATGGATGTTGTCATTCAGATTGTCAATAAAATAATGGCAAAAAGTTTAAATCACCGTCAATTCCGTTAGTTACTGGACGAGCTGGAAAGCGCATATTCAGATCTCCTGCTGCACAACAAAGTCCAGTGGCTGTCCAAAGGGGAGGTGCTGAAACGCTTTGTCGCGTGTCTGGAAGAAGTGAAAACTTTCCTGGGCAGCAAAGGGCTCAACTTTCCTGAGCTGGAACAGCCAGAGTGGCTGGAAAAGCTACACTTCATGGTAGACATGACAGCGCACCTGAACACGCTGAACACAGCTCTTCAACGGGGTAAGGACGTACAGCCCTGCACATGTTGGAGGATGTTTTGGCATTCGAGCGCAAGTTGACGTTGTTTGCCAGAGATTTACAGAAAGGTACATTGTCTCACTTCCCCAATTTGAGAGAGTTCAAACAAGGTCACGACATGATAAATTCGGAGTATTTACATTCTGCAATCATCGCAATGCAAACATCGTTTGGGAAACGCTTCTGTGAGTTCAGAGAGGAAAAAAACACATTATCCTTCCCGGTCACTCCCCTAAGCATCGATCCATCCCTACTAAATACGACTGCATTGTCAGGTGTGAGTCAACCTGAACAAGTATGATAAATATTTTAATTGCCTATTATTTTACGTATATTCATATGTTTTCATTGTTCAGTGAAATAGTCCTTTTATTTTTCAGGTCGACAGCTGGCTGACGTTATTTTTGGTTTGCTGCTGGCGGCAAATTTAAGTTTGGCGTTTTTCATAAATACAAGAAGGACTCAAATAGACGTTGAGCATTTTACTTAAAAGTAACCTTCAACCCAACGTCTTTTTTTCGGAGTTCAAAATGTTTTTGTTGCATGCAGAAATGTAATTTCATTTTCTCTGCAGGAGTTCATCAATTTCATAAATGCAACACATTATAGTTTGTTTATACATAGCATAAGGGCAAAACAAAACGTTGTATGCAGTGTTATTTCATTTTAAATGTCAAGCGGGTTTTGCGGCTCCCAGTGTTTTCTTTTCTGTGGGAAACGGGTCCAAGTGGCTCTTTCAGTGGTAAAGGTTGCTGACCCCTGGGTTAGCCTGACATCAGTGGTAGGGAAAATGCTAGAGTCGGTTATCAAAGATGTGATAACAGCACATTTGGAAAGCGGCGAAATCATCTGACAAAGTCAGCATGGATTTGTGAAAGGAAAATCAAGTCTGACCAATCTTATAGAATTTTTTGAGGATGTAACTAGTAGAGTGGATAGGGGAGAACCAGTGGATGTGGTATATTTGGATTTTCAAAAGGTTTTTGACAAGGTCCCACACAGGAGATTAGTGTGCAAATTTAAAGCACACGGTATTGGGGGTATGGTATTGATGTGGAGAGAATTGGTTGGCAGACAGGAAGCAAAGAGTGGGAATAAACGGGACCTTTTCAGAATGGCAGGCAGTGACTAGTGGGGTACTGCAAGGCTCAGTGCTGGGACCCCAGTTGTTTACAATATATATTAATGATTTAGACGAGGGAATTAAAAGCAGCATCTCCAAATCTGCGGATGACACAAAGCTGGGCGGCAGTGTTAGCTGTGAGAAGGATGCTAAGAGGATGCAGGGTGACTTGGATAGGTTAGGTGAGTGGGCAAATTCATGGCAGATGCAATTTAATGTGGATAAATGTGAGGTTATCCACTTTGGTTGCAAGAACAGGAAAACATTATTATCTGAATGGCGGCCGATTAGGAAAAGGAAAGGTGCAATGAGACCTGGGTGTAATTGTACACCAGTCATTGAAAGTGGGCATGCAGGTACAGCAGGCGGTGAAAAAAGCGAATGGTATGTTGGCATTCATAGCAAGAGGATTCCAGTACAGGAGCAGGGAGGTTCTACTGCAGTTGTACATGGCCTTGGTGAGACCACAGCTGGAGTATTGTGTGCAGTTTTGGTCCCCTAATCTGAGGAAAGACATTCTTGCCATAAAGGGAGTACAAAGAAGGTTCACCAGATTGATTCCTGGGATGGCAGGACTTTCATATGAAGAAAGACTGGATCGACTAGGCTTATACTCACTGGAATTTAGAAGATTGAGGGGGGATCTTATTGAAACGTATAAAATTCTAAAGGGATTGGACAGGCTAGATGCAGGAAGATTGTTCCCAATATTGGTCAAGTCCAAGGTTTAAGGATAGAGGGGAAGCCTTTTAGGACTGAGATGAGGAAAAACATCTTAACCATATAACCAAATAACGATCACAGCACAGAAACAGGCCATCTTGGCCCTCCTAGTCCGTGCCGAACCCTTAATCTCACCTAGTCCCACCTATCCGCACTCAGCCCATAACCCTCCACTCCTTTCCTGTCCATATACCTATCCAATTTTACCTTAAATGACACAACTGAACTGGCCTCTACTACTTCTACAGGAAGCTCATTCCACACAGCTATCACTCTTTGAGTAAAGAAATACCCCCTCGTGTTTCCCTTAAACTTCTGCCCCCTAACTCTCAAATCATGTCCTCTAGTTTGAATCTCCCCTACTCTCAATGGAAACAGCCTGTTCACGTCAACTCTATCTATCCCTCTCAAAATTTTAAGTACCTCGATCAAATCCCCCCTGAACCTTCTACGCTCCAATGAATAGAGACCTAACTTGTTCAACCTTTCTCTGTAACTTAATTGCTGAAACCCAGGTAACATCCTAGTAAATCATCTCTGCACTCTCTCTAATTTATTGATATCTTTCCTATAATTCGGTGACCAGAACTGCACACAATATTCCAAATTTGGCCTTACCAATGCCTTGTACAACTTTAGCATTACATCCCAACTTCTGTACTCAATGCTTTGATTTATAAAGGCCAGCGTTCCAAAAGCCCTCTTCACCACCCTATCTACATGAGACTCCACTTTCAGGGAACTATGCACAGTTATTCCTAGATCTCTCTGTTCCTCTGCATTCCTCAATGCCCTACCATTTACTCTGTATGTTCTATTTGGATTATTCCTGCCAAAATGTAGAACCTCACACTTCTCAGCATTAAACTCCATCTACCAACGTTCAGCCCATTCTTCTAACTGGCATAAATCTCCCTGCAAGCTTTGAAAATCCACCTCATTATCCACAACACCTCCTACCTTAGTATCATCGGCATACTTACTAATCCAATTTACCACCCCATCATCCAGATCATTTATGTATATTACAAACAACATTGGGCCCAAAACAGATCCCTGAGGCACCCCGCTAATCACCGGCCTCCATCCCAATAAACAATTATCCACCACTACTCTCTGGCATCTCCAATCTAGCCACTGTTGAATCCATTTTATTACTCCAGCATTAATACCTAACGACTGAACCTTCTTAACTAACCTTCCATGTGGAACTTTGTCAAAGGCTTTGCTGAAGTCCATATAGACTACATCCACTGCCTTACCCTCGTCAACATTCCTCGTAACTTCTTCAAAAAATTCAATAAGGTTTGTCAAACATGACCTTCCACGCACAAATCCATGCTGGCTACTTCTAATCAGATCCCGTCTATCCAGATAATTATAAATACTATCTCTAAGAATACTTTCCATTAATTTACCCACCACTGATGTCAAACTGACAGGTCTATAATTGCTAGGCTTCCTTCTAGAAACCTTTTTAAACAATGGAACCACATGAGCAATACGCCAATCCTCCGGCACAATCCCCGTTTCTAATGACATATTAAAGATCTCCGTCAGAGCTCCTGCTATTTCTACACAAACTTCCCTCAAGGTCCTGGGGAATATCCTGTCAGGACCCGGAGATTTATCCACTTTTAAATTTCTTAAAAGCGCCAGTACTTCCACCTCTTTAATTGTCATAGGTTCCATAACTTCCTTACTTGTTTCCCACACCTTAGACAATTCAATATCCTTCTCCTTAGTGAATACCGAAGAGAAGAAATCATTCAAAATCTCTTCACACAGGGAGTGGTGAATCTGTGGAATTCTCTGCCACAGGAAACAGTTGAGGCCAGTTCATTGGTTATATTTAAGAGGGAGTTAGATATGGCCCTTGTGGCTAAAGAGATCAGGGGGTATGGAGAGAAAGCAGGTACAGGGTTCTGAGTTGGATGATCAGCCATGATCATACTGAATGGCGGTGAGGCTCGAAGGGCCAAATGGCCTACTCCTACACCTATTTTCTATGTTTCTATGAAAGGATGTAATGATGTTGGAGAGAGTTAAGAGAAGATTCACGAGGATGATTCCTGGAATGCAGGGACTAACATATGAGGAACATTTATCGGCTCTTGGATTGTATTCATTAGAGTCTAGAAGAATGAGAGGGGATCTCATAGAAACATTTTGAATGTTGAAAGGGTTGGACAGAGTAGATGTGGAAAGGCTTTTCCCTTGGTGGGCGAGTCCATGACAAGAGGTCACAGTCTTGGAATTAGAAGGTACCCATTTAAAACAGATGAGAAATTTTTTAGCCAGAGGGTCATGGATTTATGGAATTCGTTGCTACATACAGCTGTGGAAGCCCAATCATTGAAGGTTTTTAAGGAGCAGATTGACAGTTATCTGATTAGTCAGGGTATCAAGGGATATGGGGAAAAAAGCCGGAAATTGGAACTAGAATAGTTTAGCTCCTGAAGTGGCAGAGCAAACTTGATGGGCCGAATGACCTACTTCTGCTCCTTTGTCTTGTGATCTTTGGGTTTGGCACAATATCAATAAATATTTTGTCTCAGTCTTCACTGTGCAGTATGACACTAGCAGTATGCTGGAAGTTCCAAGTGTTGCAGGGACAGAGATAAGTGAAGCTGCCATTACTAGGGAGAAGCAAATGCTGGAGGAATTCGGCAGGCCTGGACCCACTGCAGTTTGCCTATCACAATAGGTGTACGGCAGATGTAATCTCAGTGGCTCTTCACACAGCCCCAGATCATCTGGCCAATACAAACACCCATGTCAGGATGTTGTTCGTTGACTGTAACTCAGGATTTAACACTATGATTCACACAGTCCTGATTAATAACCTACAGAACCTGGGCCTCTGTACCTCCCTCTGCAACTGGATCCTCGACTTCCTAAACTGAAGACCCCCATCTCTTCAATGCTCTTCTCATTGCTACCATCAGGAAGGAGGTACAGGAGCCCGAAGGCACACACTCAATGATTCAGAAACAGCTTCTTCCCCTCAGCCATCAGATTTCTGAATGAATGGACGTTGAACCCACGAACACTACTTCGCTATATTTCCCACTACATATTATATGTATTTACTGTAATTCAGTTTTTTAATGCATTGCATTGTACTGCTACCGCAAAAACACATTTCACGACATATGACGGTGATATTAACGGGAGACGCATGGCGATATTCGCTCGCTCATGAGCAGAACGTTACCCGGGCCCGAGTATGGACCATGGGGCTGAGAGAGAGGGAAAAGGACCGGGGATGTGGAGACACGGTGTGTCCGGAGCTCGCAACAATTGCCCCCGAGTCGCGGTGCTGACGAGAACCCAGCTCCTACCTGCCGCCGACCCCCTACAGCCTGCCGACTGCACGCATGCGCGGTTTACGGGACTACGCGGAGTCCTTTACGCCTGCGCATTTGATCGCTGGGTCACCAACGGCAATTTCTGAAGCGCAGAGGTTTGTGGGTACACAAAGTAGCATCAAAGGTGTCGGCAAAAGCACTGGTTCCACACACACTTCTCAAAAGCAGTCAATGTTATTATGCAGGAAACTCCCACAAACAATATACTCAATGTCAACGGGCAATCCGTGTGACAGCTGTCAAAATCCAACTCATTGACAAACGCACATATAAAACATACGGGATTCTGCAGATGCTGTAAACAAACTGTAGAGCAGCATCCACAAAGTGCAACAGGAACTCAGCAGGTCAGGCAGCATCTAAGCAGAGGAGTAAACAGCCTAGGCATGTTGAAGTGTCTCAGCACAAAACGTCAACTTCCTCTCCATAGATGCCACCTGACCCACCCAGTTCCTCCAGCATTTTGAAACCTCTTATTCTGAGTCAATCAGTTTCCAAGTGTTGCTGATCTTTCATTTGTAGCCTCATCCTCCTGGTCTGATTCCCTCGTCCTACTCCTTATAAACTCTAGCCCCCAAAGCTTCAGAGGCTGTGTTCCTGACCCTGCTCTAACGAAGATCTACCCACCATTCTGCTGTCATACTTTAGAGGGGAGTGTTGTATGGCAACAACCTAGCTGAGTGAGGCACAGGCCTTGGAAATCAGTGAAAATGGTCCCAAAATGTTGAATAGAGCAGGGAAGAAGAGTTTAACCACCCATGACATAGAACATAGAAATTGGCTGACCGTGTAAGACTGCCTAGAATTTCCCTAGCACATAGCCATCTTTTTTTTTTAGCTCCATGTACCTATGTAAGAGCCTCCTAAAAGACCCTATAGTACCTCTACCACTGTCACTGGCCGTGCATTCCAAGCACCCATCACTCTCTGTGTGGAAAAACTTAGCCCTGAAATCTCCACTGTACCTACTTCCAAGCACCTTAAAACTATGCCCTCTCCTCTTAGCCATTTCAGCCTCTGACTATCCACATGATCAATGCCCCTCATCATCTTATACACCTCTATCAGGTCACCTCTCATCCTCCGTCGCTCCAAGGAGAAAAAGCCAAGTTCACTCAACATATTCTCATAAGGCATGCTCCCCAATCTAGGCAACATCCTGGACCCTTTCTATGGATTCCACATCCTTCCTGTAGTGAGGTGACGAGAACCAGAACAGTGGGGTCTTTAATATTTAACATACTTTAACATTTTTCCTTGGGCCAGAGCCCTGGGGAATGAGGAATATTTGGGACAAACCCCAGTGAACTCACCTTCTTCTGCAGTTTGCAGAAAGCCAGGAAATTCAAAGTAAACCTCTTCACCCACAGACTGGCGACCATTTGCAGCCTGACATTATAGGGTGAGTGATAGGTGAATTGCAGGGATGGATCTACTGTATATTGGCTGTGTGACAGGGACAGTAAGCACCTGAGATGCAGGATTTGAAATAGAACTGATATATTGTCACAGATCCACTATATTAGACATCAGTTTATTTTAAGACCAACATCAGGAAAAGAAACCCCTCCAATACTCAGTGACCAGGACCAGGACTCACTCCTGGGCGAGATGAGCTGCCACAATACCTGCAGATCTGACATTGACGGTCCCTTGTGAACTTGCAGCTGGATTCAATCACCATGATGGTTAAGTTAACAAAGAGCTCATTTGAACTTCCTCCCTGATGTGAAGTTGCTGGTTTTTCAGCATTTGAGATGATAAGAGTAAATTTCTTTGCTTGACGCAGGACACAGAGTTTGGCCTCTACGTATTGTGAAAACTGGAGCCTCACAAAGTGGGTTAACTGAATAAGTCTCTTCCTACACTCAGAAAAGGTGTGAAGCTACACTGGTAGAAAGAGACAAACTGACCTTATTGGTATGTGGCGGTGGTAAATGCAGAGTCAGCAAAGCCTTTGAAGCCCAGGAGTAGCTGATTCAGCTTTCTTGTTGCAGATTGACACTGTGTGGCACTTTGGTGGTGTGAATGCAACTGGTCACTTGTTATTCAATATGTGCCTAGAGAAAGTAGAAGAAAAACATGGTCTCAGTAGCAGAGAGTCAGAACTACAGGATGTTGAACAAAGGTGATTTCCTCAATAAGCAAAGGTAACACAATGATTTTGTTGACTGTCCATTTCTCTCCATAGATGCTGCCTGACTCACCAAGTTCCTGCAGTGTTTGTGTGTGGCTGGAATAGCTTTCAGACAGGAAGGGGATAACTTTTGAAGTACCCAGTGACCGGTTCTTAACCACAGTTGTTCACAGGATAACGACTGTGAGGAGGAGATGATACGCAAGATGTCCAAGTCTGCTGATGTCACAGAAATGGTGGAAGGAAATCTAATGACGATTCTACATCAAGTGGTTCAGAAGGCAGCTTTAAGCTGCATGGGTGCACAGCAGTACAGTAACTGAAGTGCTCCCATGTGCCACATTCTTTTACATAATGTTGATTTAACTTTGAAATGATTAGCATTTACTATCCTTGATGATGTTTTAGAAGACCTGGCAACTCTTTGAAAGCTCCTTTTGAAAAAGTATTTGAATACAATTGAAGGATTGCAGAATGCAAAAGCAAATATTTGTAGCATGCTGGAATGTGTCTGGCCTATCAACAACACCCATCAGGGTCTTCTAACCTTACAGTTTCTTGACTCTATCCACAATGATTCTACATCTTCCAATCCTATATCACCTCTTTCTAAAGATTTGATTTCATTTTTTTAACACCAGAGCCACTGCTGCTCTGCCTATCTACCTGTCCTTTCAATAACTTGTGTATTCAGGGACATTAAGCTCCCAACTGCAATTGTCATTCACTCTGCAATGACCACAACGTCACACCTGCAAATCTCTAACTGTGCTACAAGATAACCCACTTTATTCTGTATCCTGTATGTATTCAAATACCTTCAGTCCTGTATTTATCAGCCTTATCAATTTTGTCCCCTATTACACTGCACCCATCCCACTAACTGCAATTTTTCCCTCTCATCTGCCTGACCTTCCTGATAGTCTCATTATACACTATCTCTGCTTGTAAACTAACATCTCTTTCTACAGCCCGATCACTCCGATTCCCATTCCCCTGCAAAATTTGGTTAAACCCTCTCCAACAGTTCTAGCAAACCTTTCCACAAGGATGTTAGTCCCCCTCAGGTTCAGGTGTAGCCTATCCCTTTTGTACAGGTTGTACCTTGTGAATCACTACCCCTGCACTAGTTCCTCAGCCACACATTCATCTGCTAAGTCATCCTATCCTTTTCTTCACTGGCATGTGGCACAGGCAGTAATCCAGAGATTGTTACCCTGGTGGTCCTGCTTTTCAGCTCTCTAAATTCTCTCTGCATGACCTCCCCTCTTCTCCTTCCTATGTCATTGGTACCAGTATATACCAAGACTGGCTGCTCACTCTCCCACTTTAGAATGTCATGGACACAATGCAAGACATCCACACCCAGGCACCTGAGAAGCAGCATACCATCTGGGTCCCTCTATCGCTTCATAGACTTTGCTATCTACTGCTCTAACAATGGAATGTCCTGTGACCACTGCACTCCCCCTCAGCCCCCTTCCCTTTTGAGCCGCAGCACCACACTCAGTGCCAAAGACCCAGTCCCAGGTAAGATTTCCCTGCCAACAGTATCCAAAGTGTTACACTTGTTATTTAGGAGAAAACCACAGGGCTGCTCTTGTTTCCCTTTCCTCTTCTGGCAGTCACAAATTCACCTGCCTCCTGCACCCTAGCGATGGCTACCTCCCTGTAGCATCTAACTATCATCTCCTCAGTTTCCCATATGAGTCATTGAGGTGCAGCTCCAGTTCTTCAACATGTTCTCTGAGGAGCTGCAGCTCGGTCCACCTGGTGCAGATGTGGTTATATTCGGGAGGTTGCAGATCTCCAAGAATTCCCACATCTCACACAAAGAACATCATCCAGCCCCTGGAGCCATTCTTACTGCCCTAACGATACACTTACAGATGAAGAACAAACAAGAAAAAGCTAACCAGATACTTACGTTGCCCATGCCTACTGAGCCAAAGCCAAAAGTCTCTCCACTCAAACACTGCTGCGCTCCAATAATGGCCGTTTCACCTGTCCCTGCCTTATTTTTATTTGACCTTGCTAATGAATCGCAAACTCCGATTGGCTATTGCAATAGCTCTGAAAAAAACAGCCAGTAACATTGATTTTCAAAGCTTTCTGCTCAATCTGGGTGAAGACTCTGTTACTTTTTGCTTCTGTTGGCCACTTTCAAGCTCCTACTCTCTCCCTGTAACCTCTCACAGCCTTACTAATCAAGAACCTATCAAACTCCACTTTATGTTTACTCATTGACTTGGCCTCCACAGCTGTCCATTGCATTGAATTCCACAGATTCATTATTACTTGGCTAAAGAAATTCCTTCCCATCTCTGTTTTGAAGTGTTGTCCTATTTTGAGGCTGTGCCTCTGGTCCTAGATTCCACCACTATAGGAAACATCCTCTCCGCATCTACTCTATCTATGCCCTCTAGTCCTGGACTCCCTCGCTATAGGAAACGTCTTCGCCACATCCACTCTACCTGTGCCCTCTGGTCCTGACTCCCCTACTATAGGAAACATCCCCTCCATGTCCACCCAGGGGTCCTTAACCTTTTTATCCCATGGCCCAATACCATTAATCAAGGGGTTCTTGGACCCCAGATGGGCTTTTCAATGTTGGAAAAACCACCACCCACTTCCCCCACATTCTTCTAAACTCCAGCAAGTACAGCCCCAAAGCCATCAAATGTTCCACATACATTAACCTTTGATTACCGGAACGTCCTCTGGGAACTCTAGAATGCCAGCTTATCTAAGGGGCCTAATATTGCTTTCAATACTCCTAGTTCAGTCTGACTAATGCCTTATAAAGCCTCTGCATTAAATACTTGCTCTTATATTCTGTTCCTTTCCAAATGAATACTATGATAACATTTGAGTCACTTTATGTAAGCACAATCAGTATTATCAAGATTTGTATTTATTGTGTTTTTATTGTTTTCTTTATGTATATTGTTTTTATGCTGCATCAGATCTGGAGAAACAATTCCAAAACTCAGGCATGCACTCAGAGGATGCCAGGCTCTGGAAGAGATTTCATCAAATTGCAAAGTAAATGTTATTATCAGAGTACACTTATGTCACCACACATGACCCTGAGATTCATTTTCCTACAGGTGTACAACAAATCTATAGAATAGTAACTATAACAGGATCAATGAAAAATGGAACAGAGCATAGGACAACAAACTGCAAATGCAAATATAAATCAATAGCAATTAATAACAAGAGCATGAAATAATGAGATAAAGAGTCCTTAAAGTGAGACCATTGGTTGTGGGACACCAGAAACAGAATGACTGTAGCTATCCCCTTTTGTTCAAGAGCCTGATGGCTGAGGGGTAGTAACTGTTCTTGAACCTGGTGGTGCGAGTCCTGAGGCTCTTGTACCTTCTACCTGATGACAGCCGCAAGAAAAGAGCATGACCTGTGTGGTGATGATGGATGCTGCTTTTCTACAGCAATGTTTCATGCAGATGGGCTTAATGGTTGGGAGAGCTTTACCCCGATATAGCTGGCTGAATCCATTATCTTTTGTAGGATATTCCGTTCAAAAGCATACCAGACCATGATGTAGCCAGTAAATACACTCTCCACTACACATCTATAAGTTCGTCAAAATTTTTTACATTATACCAAATCTTCTTAGACTCCTAAGGAAGTACAGGCATTGCTGTGCTTTCTTTGCAAATTACATTTATATGATGCGTCCAAGACAGGTCCTCTAAGATAGTCACCCCCAGGAATTTAAAGTTACTGACCATCTCCACCTCTGATCCTCTAATGAGTACTTGCTCATGGACCTCTGGTTTGCCTCTCCTGGGTCTCGGCCCGAAACGTCGACAGTGCTTCTCCCTATAGATGTTGCCCGGTCTGCTCTGTTCCAACAGCATTTTGTGTGTGTTGTTTGAATTTCCAGCATCTGCAGATTTCCTCGTGTTTGCTCTACTATCAGTTCCTTGGTCTTATTGACATTCAGTGAGAGGTTGTTGTTATTACACCACAGCCAAATTTTCCATCTCCCTCCTGTATGCTGATTCATCACCACCTTTGATACAGCCCACAACAGTGGTATTATTAGCAAATATATATATGGCGTTCAAGCTGTACTTAGCCACACAGTCATAAGTGTAAAGTGAGTAGAGCAGGGGGCTAAGCACACATCCCTATGGTGCTCCTGTGCTGATGGAGATTGTGGAGGAGATGTTTTTGTCAAACCAATCTGACTGGGGTCTGCAAGTGAGGAAATCCAGGATCCAATTGTACAAGGGGGTATTGAGGCCCAGGGCTTAGAGTTTACTGATTAGTTTTGAGGGGATGATGGTATTGAATGCTGAGCATCCTGACCTTTGCTGTCCAGATGTTCCAGGTTGTGTTAAGAGCATCTGCTGTGGGCAAACTGAAGTGGATCCAAGTCACCACTCAGACAGGAACTGAAATGCTTCAACAGCAGCCTCTCAGAACACTTCATCATTGGATGTAAATGCCACTGAGTGATAGTCATTGAGACAGTCTACCACATTGTTCTTGGGCACTGGTAGAATTGAAGTCTGCTTGAAGCAGATAGATAGATAGATTCAACTTGATCATGGATAAAGGTAGACCTAGTCCTCGGGTTGAACTTCTAAACTGGAAGAAGGCCACATTTGAAGAAATGAGAAAGGATCTAAAAAGTGTAGATTGGGACAAGTTGTTCTCTGGCAAGGATGTGATTGGTAAGTGGGAGGCCTTTAAAGGAGAAATTTTGAGAGTGCAGAGTTTGTATGTTCCTGTCATGGTTGGCCCTGGCAAAACAAATAAGGATAAGGAACCTTGGTTCTTGAAGGATATTGGAACTCTGATAAAGAAGAGGAGAGAGATGTATAACATGTTTAGGTAACAGGGTGGAAATAAGATGCTTGAGGAGTATAAAAAGAGTAAGAAAATACTTAAGAAAGAAATCAGAAGGGCTAGAAGAAGACAAGAGGTTGTTTTGGCAGCCAGGGTGAAGGATAATAATCCTAAGAGCTTTTACAGGTATGTTAAGAGCAAAAGGATAGTAAGGGATAAAAGTGGTCCTCTTGAACATCAGAGTGGTTGGCTATGTATGGGACCAAAAGAAATGGGAGAGATATTAAATGGGTTTTTTGCATCTGTATTTACTAAGGAAACTGGAATGGAGTCTATGGAAACAAGGCAAACAAGTAGGGAGATCATGGAATTTATACAGATTAAAGAGGAGGTGCTTGCTGTCTTGAGGCAAATCAGAGTAGATAAATCCCCAGGACCTGACAGGGTATTCCCTCAGACCTTGAGGGAGACTAGTGTTGGAATTACAGGGAGCCTGGCAGAAATATTTAAAATGTCAATATCCACGGGTCAGGTGCCGGAGGATTGGAGGATAACTCATGTAGTTCCGTTGGTTAAAAAAGGCTCAAAAAGTAAACCAGGAAGTTATAGGCTGGTAAGTTTGACATCGGTAGTAGGTAAATTATTGGAAGGAATATTAAGAGATAGGATCTACAAGTATTTGGATAGACAGGAACTTATTAGAAAAAGTCAGCATGGCTTTGTGCATGGTAGGTCATGTTTAACCAATCTATTAGAGTTTTTCGAGGAAGTTACCAGGAAAGTGGATGAAGGGAAGGCAGTGGATGTTGTATACATGGACTTCAGTAAGGCCTCTGACAAGGTCCCGCATGGGAGGTTAGTTAGGAAGATTCAGTCGCTAGGTATACATGGAGAGGTAGTAAATTGGATTAGACATTGGCTCAATGGAAGAAGCCAGAGAGTGGTAGTGGAGGATTGCTACTCTGAGTGGAGGCCTGTGACTAGTGGTGTGCCACAGGGACCAGTGCTGGGTCCATTATTATTTGTCATCTACATCAATGATCTGGATGATAATGTGGCAAACTGGATCAGCAAATTTGCTGATGATACAAAGATTGGAGGTGTAGTGGACAGTGAGGAAGGTTTTCAAAGCTTGCAGAGGGATTTGCACCAGTTGGAGGAATGGGCTGAAAAATGACAGATGAAGGTTAATGCGGATAAGTGTGAGGTATTGCACTTTGGAAGGTCAAACCAAGGTAGAACATATAAGGTAAATGGTAGGACACTGAGGAGTGCAGTAGAACAGAGGAATCTGGGAGTACAGATACATAATTTCCTAAAAGTGGCGTCACAGGAGAGCTTTTGGTATATTAGCCTTTATAAATCAAAGTATTGAGTGTAAGAGTTGGAATGTAATGGTGAGGTTGTATAAGACATTGGTGAGACCGAAATTGGAGTATTGTGTGCAGTTTTGGTCACCTAATTACAGAAGGATATTAATAAGGTTGAAAGAGTGCAGAGAAGGTTTACAAGGATGTTGTCGGGAGAAACTGAGTTACAGAAAAAGGTTGAATAAGTTAGGACTTTATTCCCTGGAGCATAAGAGAATGAGGGGGTAATTTGATAGAGGTGTATAAAATTATGATGGGTATAGATAGAGCGAATGCAGGCAGGCTTTTTCCACTGAGGCTAGAGGAGAAAAAAAAGAGGTCATGGGTTAAGGGTGAAGGGAAAAGTTTAAATGGAACATTGGGGGGGCTTCTTCACGCAGAGGGTGGTGGGAATATGGAATGAGCTGCCAGATGAAGTGGTGAATGCGGGCTCACTTTTGACATTTAAGAAAAACTTGGACAGGTATATGGATGAGAGGGGTTTGGAGGGATATGGCCCAGGTGCAGGTCATTGGGACTAGACAGAAAAATGGTTCGGCACAGCCAAGAAGGGCCAAGAGGCCAGTTTCTGTGCTGTAATGTTCTATCGTTCTATGGATAACACATGCTGCCAAAGTGAGAGGCTGAAGATATCTGTGAACACAGTTGGTCAGCTCAGGTCTTAAGTACTTGGCCAGCTATTCTGTCCGGACCTGAAGCTTTCCTTGGATTCACTCCCCTGAAGGCAGGCTGCACATCATCTTCAGATCTTGAGACTAAAGGACCAGAATCAGAATCAGATTTATTATCACCAGCATATGTTGTGAAATGTGTTAACTTTGTGGCAGCAGTACAATGCAATACATGATAAATATAGAGAAAAAAATAATCACAGTAAGTTTATATGTGTACATTAAATAGTACAACTAAATAAGTAGTACAAAAACAGAAATAAAAAAAGTAATGAGGTAGTGTTCATGGGTCAGTGTCCATTTAGAAGGCAGATGCCAGAGGGGAAGAAGCTGTTTCTGAATAATTGTGTGCCTTCAGGCTTCTCTACCTGCTTCCCCATGGTAACAATGAGAAGGGGGGATCTCCTGGTGATGAGGGTCCTAAATAATGCTTTTCTGAGGCACCACTCTTTGAAGATGTCCTGGATACTACAGAGGCTACTGCCCATGATGGAGTTGTCTAATTTAACAATTTTCTGCAGCTTATTTCAATCCTGTGCAGTAGTTCCCCGCCCCCAATACCAGACACTGATGCAGCCTGTCAGAATACTCTTCATGATATATCTGTCAAAGTTTTTGAGTGTTTTAGGTGACAAACCAAATCTCCTCAAATTCCTAATGAAATATAACCACTGTCTTGCCTTCTTTATAGCTGCATCAATATGTTGGGACCAGGCTGGGTCCTCAGAGATCTTGACACCCAGGAACTTGAAATTTTTCACTCTCTGCACTCCTGATCCCTCTTTGGGGATTGGTGTGAGTTCTCTTGCTTTACCATTCCTGAAGTCCACAATCAGCCCTTTGGTTTTACTGACAGTGAGTGCAAGGTTGTTGCTACGACACTGCTCAACTAGCCAGTATATCTCATTCCTCTATGCCCTGTCATCGTCATTTCAGATTTTGCCAATCATGATTGTATCATCAGCAAATTTATAGATGGCATTTGAGCTATGCCTAGCTACGCAGTCATGGGTGTAGAGAGAGCTGAGTAGTGGGATAAGCATCTATCATTTAGGTGCACCATTGTTGATTGTCAGTGAGGCAGTGATATTATTGCAATAAGTACCATAACAGACAGCATCATCTCTCGGTGAAAACCAACTCAGTCACATACAGACAGGGGAGCTACAAAAACACAAGTGAACAACTGTCTAACCAAAGCTAAAATGTAACAATAAATGAGCTTGAACATCCCACCATAATCCTGCAAATGCATTTTGAAAGAAGAACAATAAGTAGTGCTGTCCACTGGGGATGCTGGGACCAGTTATCAACTGTGCCCCGGAGTGCTACAGCATGCCTGTCCATGAAGAGAATATTCTCACCTGAAACATGTCTGTTTGCCAGAGATTGATTTGGGAATTGAGCTGCTGAGAGGGATGAATGTGCCTAAGGCATTGGAGCCATTGCAAGTGATTTGCAATGTTAATAATTGACTTTATACAATTAGAACAATGTTGGGATGGACTCTGAATTGACCACTGAATTAAGACAATGGTGATGGGAGACACAGTGCACAGCCTGAGCTGACAGTTTACAGGATCTCCATTTTGAACTTGGGTGAGCTTCGACACCAGCAGTTCAAGGCAGGCTTCCCTGAATGCAGTCAAGATGAACAATTACTGGAAGTTGGAGAAATACCAACAGGTTGGAGACTACACAGATGGAATATGTCTTGCTTCTCCAACCTGATTGTGGCTTCATCATGGTTGTAGAGTAGGTCATGGACTGGCACATCAGAATGGGAATTGAAATGAGTGGCGACCAGGAGATCCTGCTATTTCTGGTGGACGAAGTGTAGGTGCTCAGTGAAGTGATCTCCCAATCATTGCTGGGTCTCACAGATATATAGGAGGCTACATCGAGAGCACCAGATAAAGTAGATGACTCCTACAGACACCTCACCTATTTGTCCTGGAGACTATATGGAACTATTCTTGAAGAAGGGGAGGAAATCAGTGTGCCCGAGAGACGGGATTGCGTGGAGAGTTGGTGTCCCAGAGACCGGGGTGTTGGTCAGGTAGGGATATCACTGAGTGGGATATGATGACGATGGGATGCCTCAGTGACTGGGGAGATGGAGGTAGGGTGAAGGTGTGTGGAAGTGGGAGCCTCAGGCTAGGAGAAATGTATTAGGAATGTGGAAAGGTGATCACAGATGGTTGGGTGAAATGGGTGACACAGACAGGTGTCAGAGTGGGGAGGAGAGGAATCACAGACACCAGTTCAGGACGGGTGATGGGCATTCCAGAAGCCGGAGTGAGGGGGAATGGTGCATCCCAGAGGCAGGTATGAAAGAAAATGGTATTTTCCAGTGATGGGTTGAAGAGCATTTGGTGGAGTGGGGTGGAAGAGAATCCCTGAGATGGGGGTGTGGAGGGGTAAAAGTTATCCCAGGGACATGGTCAATGGTCACCCCAGAGACAGGAGGGGGAGGGTATCCAGAAATGGAATAGTTGATCGAAAGAGGAAGGGTGGCATTCTATTTTGGGTAGGGAACGGTTGCCTGGAAGCAAGAAGGGTGTACGAAGAGTGCCAAATGTATGGAGATGAGTGTGGGGATGTGGGGAATGAAGACTGTTCCTGTGATGGGATCATCCCGAAGACTGGATGGGAGAAGTGGGATATAGGGTGTCTAGAAATGGTGGGTTTATGGGAGGGAGGATGGTGTGTCCTAAAGTCCATGCAGAAGGGGATTTTTAGATGTGGGGAAGTTGAAGGGGAAATGGAGTGTCCCAGAGACCTTAAGGGATTGAATGATGTCCCATAAATGAGTGGAGATGGTGTGGGGAAAAGGCTGACATCCCAGAGATGGATATGATAGGATGATAGGGTGGGGGAAAGGAGGTGGCTCTGGAGGGGAGGAGTTGATATCACAGAGACACTCTGGGAAAGAGGGTGTTCCAGGGATCTAATGGGGTGGGGGAAGCAGGTGTGAAAGAGACAACACTGAGATGGTGGAAAGAGGGTCACCCAGAGATGGGAGAAGAGGAGATATGTACAGGGAATTGAAGGGGTAAGAGATTAAGTCCCAGAGAAATGGACAGAGTGATGGGGGGAGGGGGAAAGAAGAGATCCTGTGACCTGTGAGGCAGTGAG
The DNA here is from genome assembly GCF_030144855.1 of Hypanus sabinus. Classification (NCBI taxonomy): domain Eukaryota; kingdom Metazoa; phylum Chordata; class Chondrichthyes; order Myliobatiformes; family Dasyatidae; genus Hypanus; species Hypanus sabinus. The sequence continues at coordinate 38,303,472 of NC_082734.1, read as the reverse complement.
GGGAGAAGAGCCAACCCAGGATCAGAAAATTGGGAAGGGGAGTGTCAGAGTCTGGTAAGGGGGAATGACCCGAAGACAGAAGGAGGAAGAACATTCAGTGATGAGGGGAGAGGGAAAAAGAAGATCCAGAGAATAGGGTAGGGGGAATGAGGAGATTCAGAGGTGGGGGAACAGGAAAGGAGGAGAACAGAAATGAGGGAAGGGGTGCAACCAACTGATGGGAGAGGAAGGACAATAAGAGATCTGGAGGTGTAAGTGAGTGGGGAAGGGGAGAAGCAGTAACAGGTGGGAAAGGGTGACTCCAAGTTCTCTACGGAGAGGAAAGGGGACAACATAGAGGAGGAAGGTATGGGGGAAAGTAGTGATACAGAAACGGGTGGGTGGGTTGATCCAGAAACTTCAGAGGTGAGGGAAAGATGGTGACCCAGAGATGAGATAGGAAGTGGGGATAAGAGCATGTCCTTGAGTGGGGGCTGGGAAATTTGGTGACCCAAGGACAGGGGGTGAGGGGAGAAGGTGCAATCAGAGATGGTAAGGGTTGAGCCAAAGATGGGACGGGTGAAGGGGCGACTGATGGAATTAGTGGGATTGGGGAAAGGGCGAGACCTAGACATGCAGAGGGTGGGGAAAGGGAGGGTGTGTCTCAGACTGAGCAGAGGAACGGGTTGATCAATAGAGGGAGGAAGGGAACGGCCTAGTGAAGGAGGGGGTGGTAAGCTGGTGACAAAAACATTAGGAGAATGGAGGCAGTCTAGAGACGGGCGGTGAGAGGAAGGTGAGAGACCCAGAGAAGGGCCAGGGGGAGAAGAGTGTGGAGTGATCAAAGGACTGGTATGAGGGGTGTCCCAGAGACTGGTTATGGGGGTGTGGGTGACACTGAGATGGGGAGGGGTGCGGAAATGGAAGACCTAGAGAGCTCGGCTTGGCCTGAAATATCGTCTGTTTATTCTCCTCCATAGACATTACCTGAATTCCTCAAGCACTTTGTGTGTGTGAATTGTGTGTAGTTTTGTTGGTTATTACTGCCTGTAAGAATGTAAGCCTGTAGGTTACATGTACTCTGTGCATAAGAATTCTATGAACAGGAACAAAGCAGGGATCAGAGGGGCAGAATGGCCTCTACTGTACATTAAGTGAGCTGTAGAGTCAGTAAGAACCTGAGACACAAGATTTTAAAAGTAACTTATTTATTGATGACTGATCTACAATATTTAAATTCAGTCCAATTAAAGACTAATGTCATCAGAACAAACCCCGTCATGTTCAGTTCCAGGTGTGATGAACAACAGCAATAACTACAGAATCTGACAACAGTCACAATTGAACCAGCAACTGGATTCACCAAATGTGATAGTTAAAAAACTGGACGTTGAGTTATTTACTGTGTGAACTTGCTGGTGCTTGAACAGTTGGGTTGATGGAGTAAACCTCTTTATTCACACAGGACAGGTGTGTGCAGCCTCTCAGAGTGAACTTACTATTGTCTCACAAAGTTGGATCACTGAGTGAATCCCTTCTCACACTCCGAGCAGGTGTAGGATCTCTCCCCAGTGTATCATAATGTGGGAGAAGTGAGTGAATCCCATCCCACACATGGAGCAAATGAATAGACTCACCCGGGTGTGAACTCACTGGTGTGTCTGCAAGTGGCATGACCGAAGAAATTCCATCACACACAAACAACAGGCAAGTAGCCGCCGCTCAATTGACAGAGTGAATACCATCCCACACTCAGAGCAGATGAATGTTCTCTCCCCAGTTTGAATTTTATGATGAAATTCAGTTTGGGTAACTGAATGAATCCACAACCAGTCAGAACAGGTATACTGTCTTTCTGTGGCACGAACTCCACAATACATCTTCAGTCTGGATGACTGGCTTTGATGTGCTTCCTTCAGAAAGGCCACAGTGTTCTGGGTGATGCTCTTGGAGACATTATCAAAATTCTGAGATTTATGGATTGGACTGTCGTTCAAACTGGCTGTAGTTCATAATGGCCTCTTTCAGCTCAATGTTATTTTTCATGTTCTTGCCCATTCTTTCTTTCTTGCTGCCAATTGGCAGCCTGGGGGTCTGGGGTATGACGTTCTTGTTGCCTGTGGGCAATCCATTAGTTTTTGTAAGAGGGAGAGTTTGGGGTTTGTGAGCATTTGTTCCTTTTTTCTTTTTGTGCTTGTCTTTTCCTTCAACTACTAATTCTGTAAAAGGGCTGGATGGTTTAGAGTTTGTGAAATGTGTGCAGGATAGTTTTTTGCAACAATACATAAAAGTACCGACTAGAGATGGGGCAGTGTTGGATCTCCTGTTAGGGAATGCAATAGGTCAGCTGACAGATGTATGTGTTGGGGAGCACTTCGGGTCCAGTGATCACAATAGCATTAGCTTCAATATAATTATGGAGAAGGACAGGACTGGACCTAGAGTTGAGATTTTTGATTGGAGAAAGGCTAACTTTGAGGAGATGCGAAGGGATTTAGAGAGAGTGGATTAGGTCAAGTTGTTTTATGGGAAGGATGTAATAGAGAAATGGAGGTCATTTAAGGGTGAAATTATGAGGGTACAGAATCTTTATGTTCCTGTTAGGTTGAAAGGAAAGATTAAAGGTTTGAAAGCACCATGGTTTTCAAGGGATATTAGAAACTTGGTTCGGAAAAAGAGGGATGTCTACAATAGATATAGGCAGCAAGGAGTAAAGGAATTGCTCAAGGAATATAAAGAATGTAAAAGGAATCTTAAGAAAGAGATTAGAAAAGCTAAAAGAAGATATGAGGTTGGTTTGGCAAATAAGGTGAAAGTAAATCCGAAAGGTTTCTAGTTATATTAAAAGCAAGAGGATAGTAAGGGATAAAATTGGCCCCTTTTTGTGGTTTTCAAAGCTTGCAGGGAGATTTATGCCGGTTAGAAGAATGGGCTGAACGTTGGCAGATGGAGTTTAATGCTGAGAAGTGTGAGGTTCTACATTTTGGCAGGAATAATCCAAATAGAACATACAGGGTAAATGGTAGGGCATTGAGGAACAGAGAGATCTAGGAATAACAGTGCATAGTTCCCTGAAGGTGGAGTCTCATGTAGATAGGGTGGTGAAGAAGGCTTTTGGAACGCTGGCCTTTATAAATCAAAGCATTGAGTACAGAAGTTGGGATGTAATGTTAAAATTGTACAAGGCATTGATAAGGTCAAATTTGGAATATTGTGTGCAGTTCTGGTCACCGAATTATAGGAAAGATATCAACAAATTAGAGAGAGTGCAGAGACGATTTACTAGGATGTTACCTGGGTTTCAGCACTTAAGTTACAGAGAAAGGTTGAACAAGTTAGGTCTCTATTCATTGGAGCATAGAAGGTTGAGGGGGGATTTGATCGAGGTATTTAAAATTTTGAGAGGAATAGATAGAGTTGACGTGAATAGGCTGTTTCCATTGAGAGTATGGGAGATTCAAACGAGAGGACATGATTTGAGAGTTAGGGGGCAGAAGTTTAAGGGAAACACGAGGGGGTATTTCTTTACTCAGAGAGTGATAGCTGTGTGAAATGAGCTTCCTGTAGAAGTAGTAGAGGCCAGTTCAGTTGTGTCATTTAAGGTAAAATTGGATAGGTATATGGACAGGAAAGGAGTGGAGGGTTATGGGCTGAGTGCGGGTAGGTGGGACTAGGTGAGATTAAGAGTTCGGCACGGACTAGGAGGGCCGAGATGGCCTGTTTCTGTGCTGTGATTGTTATATGGTTACTTCTATGTTTTTTTCTGTATTTTATGACTAAAGAAGAAGATAAATATCAGAGTTGTATTCTACATATAATTTGATAATGAAATGAACCTTTGACTGAGTTTATCCTACTCACCTAGCAAGGGAACTGCCTCACCAGTGTGAACTCGCTGGTGTTTCTGCAGGTTGGAACACTGAATATACCACTTCCCACACACAAAGCACAGAGCAGGTGACAGAAATCTCCCCACTGTGGACTCATCGGTGTGTCTGCAGGCTGGATGAATAACTGAATCCCTTCCCACAATCAGAACAGGTGAGCTCTCTAGTGCATCATCATGTCAGATGATATCACGAATCTCTCCCACACTTCAACCAGTTGAGCATCTGATCTCTGGTGAAGTTACAGTGGCATGCAAAAGTTTGGGCACCCCGGTCAAAATTTCTGTTACTGTGAATAGCTAAGCGAGTAAAAGATGACCTGATTTCTAAAAGGCATAAAGTTAAAGATGACACATTTCTTTAATATTTTAAGCAAGATTACTTTTTTATTTCCATCTTTTACAGTTTCAAAATGACCAAAAAAAAGGGCCTGAAGCAAAAATTTGGGCACCCTGCATGGTCAGTACTTAATAACATCCCCTTTGGCAAGTATCACAGCTTGTAAACGCTTTCTGTAGCCAGCTAAGGGTCTTTCAATTCTTGTTTGGGGATTTTTGCCCATTCTTCCTTGCAAAAGGCTTCTCGTTCTGTGAGATTCTTGGACCATGTTGCATGCACTACCCTTTTGAGGTCTATCCACAGATTTTTGATGATGTTTAGGTCGGGGGACTGTGAGGGCCATGGCAAAACCTTCAGCTTGCGACTCTTGATTGTGGATCCCATTGTGGATTTGAGGTGTGTTTAGGATCATTATCCTGTTGTAGAAGCCATCCTCTTTACATCTTCAGCTTTTTTTTTTACAGACGGTGTGATGTTTGCTTCCAGAATTTGCTGGTATTTAATTGAATTCATTCTTCCCTCTACCAGTGAAAGGTTCCCCATGCCACTGGCTGCAACACAAGCCCAAAGCATGATCGATCTACCCTGTGCTCATCAGTTGGAGAGGTGTTCTTTTCATGAAATTCCGCACCCTTTTTTCTCCAAACATACCTTTGCTCATTGCGGCCAAAAAGTTCTATTTTAACTTAATCAGTCCACAGAACTTGTTTCCAAAATTCATCAGGCTTGTTTAGATGTTCCTTTGCAAACTTCTGACGCTGAGTTTTGTGTTGAGGATGCAGGAAAGGTCTTCTTCTGATGACACAGCAGAACAGTACACCACCACTCCAGAGTCTGCTAAATCTTCCTGAAGGTCTTTTTTCAATGGGTGAAGAACAATGCATCTCATGAGATAGTTTTAGTCTCTAAGGTGATATCCAACATCTCTCCGTTACAGTGAGGCACACCACAATCTAAGAGAACAAATCCTCAACTTCTATTGATCACGGTTCAGGCATCTGGACTCAGTATCAAATTGCCTGACCATCATTGATCTGTGAGTTGGCTCAGTGTGTATCTATCCATTCCTAGAGCTTAACAGTTCTGGGCACGTCTCACTGCCCTATCAGGGGTACACGGTATTTACACGGCTGCTCATGGAGACTTTCTGATGTGACCCTGAGGTGATTGACACTGGGGAACTTAAAAAGGTGATCTGCTGAGGAACCAAATAACAGGAAGTTTTTGTTTATCCTGTGCAGCTCTAATTGATGTCTAAATTCACTGAAAACTGGACCCAGCTTCTCCTTTTTGGAACCAAGAGAAAATCTTGTTTTCGTCTTGTCCCGAAATGTTGACCTTTTTTTTCCATAGATGCTGCCCTGGCCTGCTGACCTCCTCCAGCTTTTTGTGTGTGTTCCTTCTTTTCAGCCTCTGTCTAAAGGTAGCTAGTTATTGTCATCAGACCTGATCTTCATGCTCCACTTCAATTGGTAGAAAATTGTATATCTACTTAACATGAAGATACATTATAATTTCTTCATAGCCTGATAAAAGTCAAACTAATTTTTTATGCAAGTCCCAAATCCTTAGATTTACATAGCAAGATCTGGGAACCTGTTAAGTCCAGTACACCTATTCCTGGAGCAATATACTCCATGTTAACAGGCATTCTGTGTGTCAACAAAGTAAATCTAATTTTTTCACTGTCAATCAGCTTCCAAATATTACTTGTCATTCATTGCCACATTCCAGCCACCACTCTGTTCCACTGCTCATCATATCCTCTTAACTTACCACAGAACAGAGCCTGAAACCTTGCCTTGTGCTGACCCATCTCTGATTTCAAACCCTGGTCCACTGAACATCCAACCTAACGCTCCACGTTGTCCTTAGACTAAATTTAGAGTACAGTGGTGTATTATAGCAACCCCGCTGTGTGAGACACACCCTTTAGAAGCAGTGAAAATGACCCCATAACATTGAAATGGACAGGGAATAAGGTGGCTAACTACCAATGTTATTCTTCCTCGGCCCAGAGATTTGAGGGGCAAAGAACATGTCAGACATAACTGCAGACAGCTTGTCTTCTTCAGCCTGCAGAAAGTCATATAGAAAATTCAAGGGAAACCTCTACATCCACTAAGTGCAGACTGTTTGGAACTGATCACCACAGGTAAAGCGAGAGGTAAACAGCAGGGAAGGATCTAAAAGGACTGTCATGGAACGGAAATACTGGTAAGTACCAGCTGGGTAGAGCTGACTCCCTACTGTACCTGGGTGTGTTGCAGATTCACTAAGTACCTGAGACAGAATTAAAAAAAAATCAATTTATTTGTCACAGACCCAGAATATTAAACTATAATCCCATTAAAGGTGAGCATTGGCAGAATAAACTCATCAAGTCCAGTGACCAGGGTGCAGAACTGGGTGTGATGAACAAAAGCAATAATTACAGAGTTTGACACTAACAGTCACTTGTGAACTTGCCTCTGGATTCAGTAACTGTGATGGTTAAATATCCAGCATGCAGCTTGTTTAAACTTTTTCCCCAGTGTGAACTCCATAGTGTTTCCGAAGGTGGGATGACTGACTGAATCCCTTCCCACATTCAGAGCAGGTGAATGGCCTCTCCCCAGTGTGAACTCGCTGATGTACCTTAACTTGAAATGACCAAGTGAATCTCTTCCCACAGTATGAGCAGGTGAATGGCCTCTCTCCCGTGTGAACTCGCTGATGTAGCTTCAGTTGAGATGACCGAGTGAATCCTTTCCCACAGTCTGAGCAAGTGAATGGTTTCTCCCCAGTGTGAACTCGGTAGTGGTTCAGAAGTTGGGATGACTGACTGAATCCCTTCCCACATTCAGAGCAGGTGAATGGCCTCTCCCCAGTGTGAACACGTTGATGTACCTTAACTAGAAATGACCTAGTGAATCCCTTCCCACAGTCTGAGCAGGTAAACGGTCTCTCCCCAGTGTGAACCCGTTGATGTACCTTCAGTTGAGATGACCCAGTGAATCTCTTCCCACAGTCTGAGCAGGTGAACGGCCTCTCCCCAGTGTGAACTGACTGGTGTGCCAGTAGATAGGATGACCGAGTGAATCCCTTCCCACATTCAGAGCAGGTGAATGGCCTCTCCCCAGTGTGAACTCGCTGATGTACCTTAAGTTCAAATGACCCAGTGAATCGCTTCCCACAATCTGAGCAGGTGAATGGCCTCTCTCCAGTGTGAACTGACTGGTGTTGTAACAGTTCATTTGACCGAATAAATCCCTTCCCACACTCAGAGCAGGTGAACGGCCTCTCCCCAGTGTGGACTCGCTGGTGTACCTTCAATTGAGATGAAGCAGTGAATCCCTTCCCACATTCAGAGCAGGTGAATGGCCACTGCCCTGTGTGAACTGACTGGTGTGCCAGTAATTGGGATGACTGAGTGAATCCCTTCCCACAGTCTGAGCAGGTGAATGGCCTCTCCCCAGTGTGAACTCGCTGGTGTACTAATAGCTCAGATGATCCAATGAATCCCATCCCACATACAGAACAGGTGAATGGCCTCTCCCCAGTGTGAACTCGCCTGTGTCTCAGTATGCTGGATAAGCGTGCGAATGCCTTCCCACAGTCAGAGCAGGTGTATGGCTTCTCACCAGTGTGAATACGCTGGTGTACCTTCAGTTGAGATGAGTGAGTGAATCCCTTCCCACAGTCTGAGCAGGTGAATAGATACTCCCCAATGTGAACTGACTGGTGTGCCAATAGATTATATGATCGAGTGAATCCCTTCCCACATTCTGAGCAGGTGAATGGTCTCTCCCCAGTGTGAACTGACTGGTGTCTCCATAGACTGGATGAATGAGAGAATCCCTTCCCACAGTCTGAGCACGTGAATGGACTCTCCCCAATGTGAACTGACTGGTGTGACTGTAGGTGGGATGACTCAGGAAATGCCTTCTCAGAGTCTGAGCAGGTGAATGGCATCTCCATACTGTGAAATGACTGGCGTACCAATCAGACAGATGACCGACTGAATCCCTTCCCACAGTGTGAACAGGTGAAACGTCTCTCCCCAATGTGTAGTCACTTGTGTGTCAGCATATCAGATGACTGAGTGAATCTTTTCTTACACACAAAGCAAGTAAACAGACCTTCACTGATGTGAATTTTCTGATGTATCGTCAGCTTGGATGACTGAATGAATCCCGTCCTGCAGACAGAACAGGTGAACCATCTCACAACTGATGAACTTGCTGATGTACCTTTAAACTGGATTACTGAGTAGATCCTGTTCCACACAAAGAGCAAGTAAATGGGGTCTCTGAGAGAGAGAGAGAGTCCCACACTAAGAGAAGAAGAATGATGTCTCTCTGCTATCAGTTCTCTGGCAATTCATCAAGTCGGATGTCAGACATAGGAATCCCTTGTCCAGTCATGCAGTTGAAGAAATGATCTCTAGTGATCTAGTGCCAGAGTGTACTCGGCACCCCGGTTCCAGTGGATTCACTGAGTTAAAAGAGAAAACTTCATTTCAGACACAAAGCAGTTTTCCAGCTGGGATGAGACACTTCTTCATCTCCTAGGATCAACAACAGATATATTAGTGTTACAAAGGAAATATCTGGTCACTCCATCAATATTGGACAGAGACAGCAAAACTGACATATTGTTCTGATTGAGATTCCTGTACACAGAGTCAATGTGTAGTGTGACTGCTCGCAAGGGCAAGCTGATGATAGGGCAAAATTGCAGTCAATGGGATGAGTTGAAATGTAAAAGAGGGACAAAATCAAAAAAGTTGAAGACTGAAGGTGGTATACTTGGATGCGCAGTATATGGAATAAGGTCTATGAATTTATAGCATAGTCACAGATTGACAGGTATGATGTGGGCATCACTGAGTTATAGCTGAAAGAAGATTATGGTTGAGAGTTTAACATCAAATGATACACATTGTATCAAAAGGACAAGCAAATAAGGAGAGGGAGTGGTGTGATTCGATAAAAATGAAATTAAATCTTTAGAAAGAGGTGATGAAGATTCAAAGTGCAGAATTGTTGTGGAGAGAGCTAAGAAACTGCAAGAGTAAAAAGGCCTCGATGGAAGTTACATACAGACCCCCCAAACAGTAGTAAAGATGAGGTCTAACAATTACAACAGGGGATAGAAAATGCATGCCAAAATGGCAATGTTACGATAGTCATGTAGAAATTTAATGTACAGGTAGATTGGGAAAATCACTTTGGTGCTTGATCCCATGAGTGGGATTTTGTGGCATGCCTACAAGATGGCTTTTTAAGAGCAGATTGAATCCTCTAGGGATCAGCTGTTCTGGATTTTGTGTTGTATAATGAACTAGAATTGATTAGACAGCTTAAGGAACCCTTTGGAAACACTGATCATATGGTATAATTCTACCTGCAATTTGAGGAGAAGCTAAAATCAGATGTATCAGCGTTACAGTGGAGAAAAGGGAAATTAGAGGCATGAGAAAGGAACTGGTGAAAATTGATTGGAAGGAAACACAACAGCAGAACAGCAAAACAGCAATGGCTAGAGTTTCTGGGAGCAATTTGGAAGGCATGGCACAGATGCATCCCGACGAAGTATTCTAAACACATGGCTGACAAGAGAAGTCAAAGTCAACTTAAAAGCCAAAGAGAGGGCATATAATAGAGCAAAATTTAGAGGATTGGAAAGCTTTGAAAATTAACAGAATGTGACTAAGAAAGTCATAATGAAAAATAAATTGGAAGACAAATGGAAGCTAACCTGTAATATTAAAGAGGATATGAAAAGTTTCTTCAGATATAAGTGTAAAAGAAAGGTGAAAGTAGATATTAGACCATTGGAAAATGATGCTGCAGAGGTTGAAATGGAGGTCAAGGAAATGGCAGGTGAGAGGTTATGTTGCGACTTTATTAAACTCTGGTCAGGCCACAACTGGAGTATTGTATACAGTTAGGAAGGATATTGAAGGTTTGTTCAGAAGAGGTTTATCAAGATATTACCTGGTTGAGAGGGCATGTGTTATCATGAGAGACAGGGTAAACTTGGGTTGTTTTCTTTGTTGTGTCAGAGGCTGAGGGGAGATTTGATAGAGGTTTATAAGATTATGAGAGGTATAGAGTAGACAGGGAATATCTGTTTCCCAGGTTGAAATGTCTACCCTGCATGTATTGAACACAAAAAGGGGGGTGTTTTTTTTACTCAAAGAGTGGTGAATGCCTGGAATGCACCACATGGTACGGTGGTAGAGACAACTAAATTAGACACTTTTAGGAGACAATTGGATGGGCACATGAATGTAAGGAAGATGGAGGGATACAGATATTATGTAGGTAGGAGAGACTTATCTTTGGGTTTGGCTCCTTAGCTGGTTTGGCACAATATCGTGCACTGTGCTGTACTGTTCTAAGTTCTAACAGAATAAATATTTTGTATCAGTCTTCACTGTGCAGTATGACACTAGCAGTATGCTGGAGGTTCAAGTGTTGCAGTGGCAGAAGTAAGTAAAGCTGCCATTACTAGGGAGAAGCAACACACCCAAAATGCTGGAGGAACTCAGCAGGCCAGGCCCCATCAATGGAGAATAATAGTCAACATTTTGGGACAAGACCACTCAGCAGGACATCTGCAGATTTTCTCTTGTTTGTGATTGGATTACGAGGGAGGTGCTTGGGAAGCTGAAGGGTCTGAAGGTAGATAATTTGGAGTATTGTGTACAGTTCTGGTCACCGAATTACAGGAAAGATGTCAACAAAATAAAGAGAGTACAGAGGAGATTTACTAGAATGTTACCTGGATTTCAGCACCCAAGTTACAGGGAAAGGTTGAACAAGTTAAGTCTTTATTCTTTGGAGCATAGAAGGTTAATGGAGGACTTGATAGAGGTATTTAAAATTATGAGGGGGATAGGTAGAGTTGATGTGGATAGGCTTTTTCCATTGACAGTAGGGGAGATTCAAACAAGACGACAAGTTGAGAGTTAAGGGGCAAAAGTTTAGGGGTAACACGAGGGGGAATTTCTTTATGCAGAGAGTGATAGCTGTGTGGAACGAGCTTCCAGTAGAAGTGGTAGAGGCAGGTTCCATATTGTCATTTAAAGTAAAATCAGATTGGTACATGGACAGGAAAGGAATGGAGGGTTATGGCTGAGTGCAGGTAGGTGGGACTAGGTGAAAGTAAGCGTTCGGCACGGACTAGAAGGGCCAAGGTGGCCTGTTTCCATGCTTTAATGGTTATAAGTCACCTGGACCTGATGGTTTACATCCAAGGGTTCTGGAAGATATGGGTGAAGAGATTGTGAAGGCATCAGTAATAATCCTTCAAGAATCTATTGATTCTGGCACGGTTCTAGAGGACTGGAAAATTGCAAATGTCACTCCACTTTTGAAAAAGGGAGAGAGGCAGAGGAAAGAAAACTACAGTCCAGTTAGTCTGACCTCAGTGGTTGGGAAGATGTTGGAGTTGATTATTAAGGATGAAGTCTCAGGGTACTTGGAGACAACATGGCTTCCTCAAGGGAAATCTTGCAGACAAATCTTTTGAAATTCTTTTAAGAAATAGCAAGCAGGAGAGACAAAGGCAAATCAGTTGATGTTGTGTATTTGGGATTTTCAGAAAGCTTTTAACAAAGTGCACACGAGTCAAGCTTAACATGGTATTACAGGAAAGATTCTAGCATGGATAAAGAAGTGGTTGATTGGCAGGAGGCAAAGAGTGGGAATAAAGGGAGCCTTTTCTGGTTGGCTGCCCGTGACTAGTGGTTTTCCCCATGGGGTCTGTGTGGGACCAGTTCTTTTTACTTTATATGTCAATGATATGGGTGATAAAATTTATGGTTTTCTGGTGCAGTTTGTGGATGATACAAAGATAGGTGGAGAGACAGGTAGTATTGAGGAAGCACAGAGACAACAGGTAGTATTGAGGAAGCACAGAGACTTAGATTAGGAGAATGGACAAAGTAGTGGCAGATTGAATATACTGTCAGAACTGTACGGTCATGCACCGGTAGAAGAAAGAGAAGTGGAAACTATTTTCCAACTAGAGCCAAATTTTCAGAAGTCTTAGATACAAAGGGGCTTGGGAGTCCTTGTGCAGGATTCCCTCAAGGTTAATTTGCAGGTTGAGTCTATGGTAAGGCATAGGATGTGGAAAGGATGTTTCCTATGTTGGGGGAGTCTGGGACCAGAGGACACGGAGAGGGAGGAGACTTTAGACCGGAGATGAGGAGGAATTTGTTTAGCCAGAGTGGTGAATCTGTGGAATCCGTTGCCACAGGCAACTGCAGAGGCCAAGTCATTGGCTATATTTAAGACAGAGATTGACAGATCTTGATTAGTCTGGGCATGAAGGGATATGGGGAGAAGGCGGGAGACTGAGGCTGAGAGGAAAATTCTGCTCCTATATCTTATGCTACACAAATTCTTTGTCATTTCTAACCTGTAAATAGTTACAAGAGGCATCAAAGGGTGAAGGAGAGAGGGGGAAAGGACCGAGACAGTGTGTCCGGACGTAACAAATGTCCCTCAATCGGGGTGAGGACCCCGCTCCTACCTGCCGCCGATCCGCCTCAGCCTGGTGCCCACTGAGCGCATGCGCGTTGTCCGGGCTCTAGCAAGACCTTTACGCATGCGCATTTGATCGCGAGGACGCCGTACACAAAATGGTGCAGCAATTCAGCAAGCCGACCTTCTATTTCCGGCAGTTAAGACGTGTCCAGGGGTATTACTGCCATCCGCAGGATGTATAATTAATTATAGAATTTCAAGAAACTCAAATTCTCGAATATAAACTAGTCGTACGTAGAAACAGAATAATAAACTCTTAAATCAGATGGTGGTTCTCTTGGTGGCCAAACAAAGATTTAATAGAAAAACAAAATACATTTAAGTCAGACAGCCTCTTGAACAATATACCTCTTTCAATTTTATATCGATGACAACTTAGCAAAACATGCTGAACTGTCTCTGGACTACCACAGTCACATAATCCAGTAGGATGTTTTCCTATTATCTTTAAATAATAGTTTAGCCCACAATGCCCTAACCTAAGTCTTGTTAATTTCACCATGGCTCTATGATTTAAAGAGTAACAGTCTGAGACCTTTTTAACTACTGGGTGACTAAAAAGGAAATGCCTTCACTTTAATTCATTGTTCCAATCCTCCTGCCACTTCTTCTCTATACCTTTTTTTTTAATCCTACTTCTCAATTCTGCTCTGCCAAGGGGTACTCTAATTCCTACTTGCCTACTCTGTAAGGAAGACTTTGCAATGCCATCCACAGTTCCATTTCCCTCCACCCCAGCATGCCCAGGTATCCATGTAAATCTAATGTCACAACCCATCTTCCCTACTCTAAACAAAACTAAGAGAATCTCAATAGCTATGTCAGGATGAACTTTTGATTTATTCTCTTTTTTTGCCTCTAAGGCAGCAGCAGAATCCGAACAGATGATAACCCTGCATGGTTGATAGTCTTCTGTCCACCATAAGGCTCAGAGGATTGCTAATAATTCTGTTGCAAAGACAGAAAGACCATCTGAAACCTGGTGACCAATCTCAACTCCAAGTTGAGACATGTACGTCCCAGATCCTGCCTTACTGCCCTCTGGGTTCACTGAGCCATCAGTAAAATTCTTCAGATAAGATCCCCATTTATTATTTAAATATTCATTTACGATCAATGCTGTTGAAATTGCTCTCCTTCCTAATTCAGCAGGTCAGGTAGCATCTATGGAAATGAATAAACACTCAAAGTCTTGGACTGAATAGTCTTGACACCAAAATAAAAAAGGTAGTGGGGGAGAGGAAGCAAGATAGCTAGAAGTTGATAGACAGATGAGAAGAGATAAGAAGCTAGAGAGAATTGTAAACCACAGCATAACGTTTATAAAGGTTTCTGCCACAGTAACAACATTAACAAGAGAACATCAGCAGAGGCTTGAAATCCAAAAGCAACACACAAAAAATGCTGGAGGAACTCAGCAGGCCAGGCAGCATCTATAGAAAAGAGTACAATCGACGTTTTGGGCTGAGATCCTACGGCCTGCTGAATTCCTCGAGGATTTTGAGATGGACTCCCCTTGCTGAGCCCCAAGTGGACAGAGGGTGCAAACACACTGTGATGGTTCCCTCTGGAAATGTGCAGTGATTTACCTTGGAAGTATGAAACTGAAGGCAGAATACATGGGTAATAACAAACTTTTAGCAGTGTGGAGGAACACAGCAATACTAGGATCCTCATCCAAAGGTCTCTCATTCTCCACACAAGTTAAAGGTGGTTAAAAAGGCGTTTTGTGTGTTTGACTTCATTAGTCAGGGATGAGTTCCAGACCAGTGAGGTAATAGACAATAGGTGCAGAAGTAGACCATTCGGCCCTTCGAGCCTACACCGCCATTTTGAGATCATGGCTGATCAATTACTATCAATACCCGGTTCCTGCCTTGTCCCCATATCCCTTGATTCCCCTATCCATAAGATACCTATCTAGCTCCTTCTTGAAAGCATCCAGAGAATTGGCCTCCACTACCTTCCGAGGCAGTGCATTCCAGACCCCCACAACTCTCTGGGAGAAGAAGTTTTTCCTTAACTCTGTCCTAAATGAACTACACCTTATTCTCAAACCATGCCCTCTGGAACTGGACTCTCCCAGCATCTGGAACATATTTCCTGCCTCTATCTTGTCTAATCCCTTAATAATCTTCTATGTTTCAATCGGATCCCCTCTCAATCTCCTTAATTCCAGCGTGTACAAGCCCAGTCTCTCTAACCTCTCTGTGTAAGACAGTCCAGATATCCCAGGAATTAACCACGTGAATCTACACTGCACTTCCTCTACAGCCAGGATGTCCTTCCTTAACCCTGGAGACCAAAACTGTACACAATACTCCAGGTGTGGTCTCACCAGGACTCTGTACAAATGCAAGAGGATTTCCTTGCTCTTGTACTCAATTCCCTTTGTAATAAAGGCCAACATTCCACTGCCTGCTGCACTTGCTCATTCACCTTCAGTGGTTGATGAACAAGGACTCCTAGCTCTCTTTGTATTTCTCCCTGACCTAACTCTACACCGTTCAGATAATAATCTGCCTTCCTGTTCTTACTCCCAAAGTGGATAACCTCACACTTATTCACATTAAACATCATCTTCCAAGTATCTGCCCACTCACCCAGCCTAACCAAGTCACCATGAATTCTCCTAACAACCTCATCACCTGTCACACTGCCACCCAGCTTCGTATCATCAGCAAATTTGCTGATGTTATTCTCAATGCCTTCATCTAAATCGTTGAAGTAAATATAAACAGCTGTGGTCCCAATACTGAGCCCTGTGGCACCCCACTAGTCATCACCTGCCATTCCGAGAAATACCCATTCACCGCTACCCTTTGCTTTCTATCTGCCAACCAGTTTTCTATCCATGTCAATGTCTTCCCCCGATGCCATGAGCTTTGATTTTACCCACCAATCTCCTATGTGGGATCTTATCAAATGCCTTCTGAAAATTGAGGTACACTACATCCACTAGATCTCCCCCGTCTAACTTCCTGGTTACATCCTCGAAAAACTCCAACGGATTAGTCAAGCATGATTTACCCTTGGTAAATCCATGCTGGCTCGGCCCAATCCTATCACTGCTATCTAGATATGCCACTATTTCATCCTTAATAATGGACTCTAGCATCTTCCCCACCACCGATGTCAGGCTGACAGGTCGATAGTTCTCTGTTTTCTCCCTCCCTCCTTTCTTAAAAAGTGGGATAACATTAGCCATTCTCCAATCCTGAACTGATCCTGAATCTATGTACCCACAATTTCCAGGGCCACCTCCTTTAGTACACTAGGATGCAGACCATCAGTCTTTTCATCACCGTTTCCTTCCTAATGTCAATCTGTTTCATTTCCTCTGTTACCCTATGTCTTTGGCCCATCCATACATCTGGGAGATTGCTTGTGTCTTCCTTAGTGAAAACAGATCTAAAGTACTCAATAGACAATAGACAATAGACAATAGGTGCAGAAGTAGACCATTCGACCCCTCGAGTCTGCACCGCCATTCTGAGATCATGGCTGATCATTCACTATCAATACCCAGTCCCTGCCTTGTCCCCATATCCCTTGATTCCCCTATCCATCAGATATCTATCTAGCTCCTTCTTGAAAGCATCCAGAGAATTGGCCTCCACCGTCTTCCGAGGCAGTGCATTCCACACCTCCACAACTCATTAAATACTTCTGCCATTTCTCTGTTTCCCATAACATTTTCACCCAATTCATTCTTCAAGGGCCCAACATTGTTCTTAACTATCTTCTTTCTCTTCACATACCTAAAAAAGCTTTTGCTATCTTCCTTTATATTCCTGGCTAGCTTGCGTTCGTACCTCATTTTTTCTCCCCGTATTGCCTTTTTAGTTAAGTTCTGTTGTTCCTTAAAAACTTCCCAATCATCTGTCCTCCCACTCACCTTAGCTCTGTCATACTTCCTTTTTTTTAAATGCTATGCAACCTCTGACTTCCTTTGTCAACCACTGTGGCCCCTTTCCCCCCTTTGAATCCTTCCTTCTCTGGGGGATGAACCGATTTTGCACCTTGTGCATTATTCCCAAGAAAACCTGCCATTGCTGTCTTTTCTGCTAGGCTATCCGTCCAGTCAACTTTGGCCAGCTCCTCCCTCATAGTTCCATAGTTTCCCCTGTTCAACTGCAACACTGACACCTCTGAGCTGCCCTTATCCTTCTCAAATTGCAGATAAAAACTTATATTATGATCACTACCTCCTAATGGCTCCTTTACTGCAAGATCGCTTATCAAATCCTGTTCATTACATAACACTAAATCCAGAATAGTCTTGTCCCTGGTCGGCTCTCGTACCATCTGTTCCAAGAATGCATCCCATAGGCACTCTACAAACTCCCTATCCTGTGGTCCAGCACCAACCTGATTCTCCTGCATGTTGAAATCCCCCATAACTACTGCGACATTACCTTTGCCACATGCCAATGTTAACTCCCTATTCAAATTGCACCCTATATCCATGCTACTGTTTGGTGGCCTGTAGACAACACCCATTTGGGTCCTTTTGCCCTTACTGTTCCTCAGTTCTATCCACACAGACTCTACTTCTCCTGACCTTATGTCCCCCCTTGCAAAGGACTGAATCTCATTCCTCACCAACAGGGCCACCCCACCCCCTCTGCCCACATTTCTGGCCCTACCGTAGCACGTATACCCTTGTACATTCATTTCCCAGGTCTGATCTTCCTGCAGCCATGCCTCCGTTATCCCGACAACGTCATAGTTACCCATTCGCACCTGGGCTTCAAGCTCATCCGCCTTATTTCTGACACTTCGTGCATTCAGATATAGAATTTTTAGCCCATTTCTCCTCTCTCTGTTTGAATCGCTGCCTATTGTGCTTAACCCAGCTCCACAAACTCCCATTGGGCTATATGCCCCTAGAATTTTGTTGTCCTTCCTAAATTTACTTATTCTTTCAACACATTTAACTCCATGTTCCGTCAGACCATCCCTCTGTACATGTGTCCTCCTTATCACCTGTTCCGCCTCACCTTTCTCTACTACATACTTAATATTCCGGAACCGTGTAGTCCCCACCTGTCCTTTATTCTTCATCTCGCTATCCTCTCTCACATTCTGGATCCCCACCCCCTGCAAATTTAGTTTAAACCCCCCCCAAGAAGCACTAGCAAACTTCCCTACAAGAATGTTGCAGTTCTACAAAATCCTGGTTAGACCACATTTGGAGCAGTATGTTCTGTTCTGTGCACCACACTGCGGGAAAAATGTGGAAGCATTAGAGAAGGTACTGCCAAGATTAGACAGCATGTATTAAGAAGACACGTTGAGCAAGCTTGGGCTTTCTTCTTTGGACTGAACATTTTCTTTGAGGTCTCAGTCTCAGGTATTCCCATTAACTACCAAGATATGGACATCAGCTGGTTCTTGTCATCAGGCCTGATCTTAATGTTCCACTTCAGTTGGTAGAAAATCGCTTATTGACTTAACTTGCAGATACATTATAAGTTCTTCATGCAAGATAAAGTCATATTATACTTTTTATGCGAGTCACAAGTCCTTTGGTTTTGTTCTCGGTACCTGCCCAGTCAATTCACAGTGTTAGTACATTCTTGAGCGCAGAGATTTCAGGGTAAGAACAGTGCCATTGAAAGAACTTACAAACACAGTCTCTTCCCTGTCAAAAACACAGCAACTTCCACAAGCAATACGCTCAAATGTTGTCAAATGTGCCAACAGTCAAAATCAATCTAAAACATGAGGAAATCTGCAGATGCTGGAAATTCAAGCAACACACAAAAAATGCTGGTGGAACACAGCAGGCCAGGCAGTATCTGTAGGAAGAAGCACTGTCAACGTTTTGGGCCGGAAGCACTGTCGACGTTTCGGGCCGAAACCCTTCGTCAGGACTAACTGAAAGAAAAGATAGAAAGAGATTTGAAAGTGGGGGGAGGGGCAAATCTGAAATGATAGGAAAAGACAGGAGGGTGTGGGGTGAAGCTAAAAGCTGGAAAGTTGATTGGCAAAAGGGATACAGAGCTGGAGAAGGGAAAGGATCATGTAATGGGAGACCTAGGGAGAAAGAAAGGGGGAGGGGAGCACCAGATGGAGATGGAGACCAGGCAAAGAGTGATCGGGCAGAGAGAGAAAAAAAATGAGGGGGGGTGAATAAATAAATCAGGGATGGGGTAAGAAGGGGAGGAGGGGCATTAACGGAAGTTAGAGAAATCAATATTCATTCCATCAGGTTGGAGGCTACCCAGACAGAATATAAGGTGTTGTTCCTCCAACCTGAGTTTGGCTTCATCTTGACAGTAGAGGCCATGGATAGACATAGGTTGGAGGAACAACACCTTATATTCTGTCCAAACCTAATTTTCCCATGAATCAGTTTCCAAATGTTGCTTATCTTTCATTTGTAGCCTCATCCTCCTGGCCTGATTTCCTCCTCCTACTCCCTATAAATTATCCTCCACCACATCTGGAACCCTAAAGCCTTGATTTGTGCAGGACCCTCTTTTGATCCTGACCCTGCTCCATCGAAGATTTACCCACTATTCGGCTCCCATACTTTAGAGGAAAGCATTGTACTGAAACAACCCAGTTGTGTGAGGCACAGACCTTGGAAGTCAGCGAAAGTGACCCAAAGCATTGAAAAGATCAGGGAATTTATCTACCTTGGCCCAGAGCCCAAGGATTGAGAATATTTGGGACAAATCCCCAGTGAACTCACCTACTTCTGTGATCTACAGAAAGTCGTAGAGGAGATTCAAGGTAAACCTCTTCACCCACAGACTAGTGATCAGTTGTAACCCATCGAGAGAGAGAGAGAGAGAGAGAGAGAGAGAGAGAGAGAAAGAAAGAAAGAGGTGAACAGCAGAGATGGATTTAAAAGCACTGATGTGGAACAGGAACATGAGCAGGTACCAGATGGACTGAGTGGCCTCTCTACAATAAGCACCTGAAACACAGTATTCATGATCGAACTGATTTGATGTCACAATATTATACAACAGTCCATTTTAAAGTGCCCCCTCCCCCAATGCACTGTGATGAGCAGCTGCAATATCTGCAGAACAAAGGCATAGAAAAGTACAGCACAGAAACAGGTCCTTTGACCTACTTAGTCCACACCAAGCAGATCCCTTTTTTCTATAGCACTCCTATAGAACTCAGTGCCTGACCATTCACTGTGTAAGTATACCTCAGTTGGTTCTACTGAAGTGCAACACTTTGCACTTGTCTGCATTAAATTCCATCTGCCATTTTTCAGCCGTTTCTTTTCCTGCTGGTTCAGATCCCACTGCAAACTCTGATAGTCTTCCTTCTGTCCACTACAGCCCCAGTCCTGGTGTATTCTGCAAATTTGTCGAGCCAGTTAAAAACATTATCATCCAGATTATTAATATAGATGACAAACAACAATGGACTCAGCATCGATCCCTGTGGCACTCCACCAGTCAGGGAGGCAACCATCTACTACCATTCTCTGGCTTCTCCCACAAAGCCAATGTCTAATCCAATTTGCTATCTCATCTTGAAATCTGAATGACCGAACCTTCTTGACCAACCTCCCATACAGAACTTTGTCAAAGTCCACGTTGACAACATCTACTTCCCTGCCTTAATCAACTTTCCTTGTACACCTCTACTTCCTCAGGAGCCTGCAAAGATACAGCATTACATCAAACACTTTGACAAATTTCTATAGATGTGTAGTGGAAAGTATATTGACTGGCTATATCACAGCCTGGTATGGAAACACTAATACTTTTGAACAGAAAATCCTGTAAAAGGTAGTGGATTCAGCCAGTACATCACAGGTAAAATTCTCCCAACCACTGAGCACATCAACATGAAACGCTGTCGTAGGAAAGCAGCATTCATCATCAAAGATCCTCACCACCCAGGCCATGGTCTTTTCTTGCTATTGCCATCAGGTAATAGGTACAAGGTACAAGAGCCTCAGGAACTGCACCGTCAGGTTCGGGAGCAGTTACTACCCCTCATCCATCAGGCTCTTGAACAAAAGGGGATAACTACACTCACTTATCTGACAATTGAGATAATCCCACAACTTGTCTTGTTATCTCATGTTCTCATTATTTATTGATATTTGTTTATTTTTGCATTTGCACAGTTTGTTGTCTTCCGCACTCTGGTTGATCTTTTATCGATCCTGTTATAGCTACTATTCTATAGATTTACTGAATATGCCCACAGAAAAATGAATCTCAGGGTTGTATGTGGTAACATATGTACTCTGATAATAAAATTTACTTTGAACTTTGGACTACATCTGGAGGTCATGGGTTAAGAGTGAAAGGTAAAAGTTTAAGGGGAACATGAGGGGAAACTTCGTTCAGAAAGGTCATGAAGCTGCCAGTGCAAATGGTACATGTGAGCCTGATTTCAATATTAAACAGACATGCAGATAGGTACATGGATTGTAGGGGTGTGGAGAGTTATGGTCCTGGCGCAGGTCAGTGGGAGTAGGCAGTTTTAATGGTTCAGCATGTACTAGATGGGCTGAAGGACCTAATACTGTGTTGTACTTTTCCATAACTCTACGACTCTATATGTTCCAGTCTGCCCTGACTGGGCACACTGTGCCATTTTTCCTGACTAATAATGCCACCCCTCCTTTTTTAATCCCTCCCATTCTGTTGCATCTAAAACAATCTAAAACATTCCTGCTGCCAGTCCTGCTCCTCCTGCAACCAAGTCTCACTAATAGCTACAAGATAACTCCATGTATTGATCCATGCCTGAGCTCAAATGTCTTTTCTACGATACTTCTTGTTTTGAAATATATGTAGCTCAAGACACTAGTCCCCCATTTTTGATTCCTGACTTTGTGTGGGGTCTTAACAACATCTATCCACAACCTCTCCACTATCTGTTCTGGCACTCTGGTTCCCATCCCCTGCAACTCTAGTATAAACCACCCTGTGCAGCACCAGCAAAGCTTCCCACTAACATATTAGTCCCCTTCTACTTCAGATGAAAACCATCTCTTCTATACAGGTCACATCTTCCCTGGAAGAGAGCCCAGTTGCCCAAAAACTTGAAGCCCTCCCTTCTACACCAACTCCTTAGCTACATGTTAAACTGTATAATCTTCCTATTTGTGGCCTTACTAGCACTCGGTATGGGTATCGCTCATGAACTTGCAAATGGATTTAGTCAGCACGATGGTTACATTCAACTTACTTGAACTTCCTCCCTGATGTGAAGTTGTTGGTGTTTCAGCAGGTGGGATAATTTCTTTGCTGACTTGGGACAGAAGTGTGGCATCTACATATTGTGAATTTGCTGGAGCCTCACAAACTGAGTTAACTGAATGAATCTCTTCCCATACTTGGAACAGGTGTATGGCAACTTCCCTGCTGGTGTTTCAGTAGCTCAGGAGACTAAACAAATTCCTTCCCACACTTGAAATAGATGAACAGCCTCTCCCCAGTGGGATCTCTCTGCTGTTTCAGCAGATTGAATGTTTGGATAAATCCTGTCCCACACACAGAGCAGGTGAATGGTCTGTCCCTATTCTGAACTTGCAGCTACAAAGGCCAAGCAAGTCTTTTCTAAAATGAGAGCCTGTGAATGGCCTCACTCCTATTATTTATCAGGTCAGATCATGGATGTGTATACTTACTTGGGTTCTCCTTCCTATATCTGGTGTGCTGCCTGCTCAAGCGTCTCCTCCACATTAAAGAACTGGTGAACTGACACAACAGAACAACAAACAAAATGCAGGAGGAATTCAGCAGGTCAGGCAGCAGCTACGGCAATGAAATGCTAGTGGTTTGAGCTGATCCCTGCTTCAGGACTGAAAAAGGGAGAAGACCCCAGAATAAAAATGTGGAGGGTGGGAAAGGAGGATAGCTAGCAGGTGATAGATGAAGCCAGGTGGGTGGGAAAGGTAAAGGCTTGGAGAGGAAGGAATGTGATAGGAGAGAAGACTGGATCTCTAGGAGAAAATAAAGGACTTGGGGGTAGTGATAGAACTAATGTGCTGTTGTGTTTGAGACTCCCATACAAAAATCCCTTGACTTTTCTACCCTGTAAAAAGTTTGCAAAGGACATTAATGGGTGAAAGACAATACTTCAGCTAAGATAATTTTAGTCTTTTTGGTGACTTCTGATATTACTTTGTTACAGTTTGGCTCAACACCTTTTGGAGGAACAGCACCTCATCTTCTGACTGGGAAAATTCTGTCTTCCTGACCATATCATAATGGGTAATTTCTGCCCTTTGTCAATCTGTGATTTAGCTTAGTTTGTCTCTCTTCATTAGTATAGCTTCACATTCTGGACCTGTCCAACAGTCCTACAGTATGTACATGGCTACTTCTGAAGGCCTTCTGATTATTGTGACCTTCCAGGCATTTAACAATTTAACTCAGGTGGTAAACTTCAATGTCATTGAACCACAAGAGTAGGTGTTTAAAATTCATAGCTCAAGTAAATTTTATTATCAAAGTACATATATGTCAACATATAAAACCCTCAGATTCATTTTTTGTGGGCATACTCAATAAATCTATAGAATAACAGAATCAATGGGGCATTCAACCAGTGTGCAAAATACATCAAATTGTGCAAATACAAAAAGAAGAAATAATAATTAAAAATAAATAAATAATAAATTTTGAAAACATAAGATGAAGAATCCTGGAAAGTGAGTCCACTGATTGTGGGAATATTTCAGTAATGGGGCAAGTGAAGTCGAGTGAAGTTATCCCCTTTGGTTCAAGACCCTGATGGTGTGAATCTTGAGGCTCTTGTTCCTCCTTCCTGATGCTAGCAGTGAGAAGAGATCAGGTACTGGGTCTGTGACGATGGTTGCTGCTTTCCTGCAACAGCATTTCATGTTGATGTGCTCAATAGTTGAGAGGCTGTAGTGGACTGAGTCGTATCCACTATTTGTAGGATTTTCTGTTCAAGGGCATTGGTATTTCCAAACCAGGTGTTACTCAGCCAGTCAGTATATCCTCCACTACACAGCTATAGACGTTTGTCAAAGTTTTAGATGTCATTCTGAATCTTCACAAACTCCTAAGTAAGTAGAGATACTGCCATACTTTCTTTGTCCAGAACAGGTGGAACAAAATAATAACACTCAGAAATTTAAAGCTGCTAACCCTCTCCACTTCTAATCCTCTGCCATGGACCTCTGACTTAATTCTTCTGAAACCTATAATGATTATAGGCTTTCTCATTATAGATTAACACTGTGTGGGACTTTTGTAGTGTGAATGATACTGGTCACTTGTTACCCAGTACAATATTATGTACCCAGGGAATAGGAAAAAAAACATGGTCATAGCAGAGAGTCAGAACTACAGGATGTTGAACAAAGGTGATTTCCTCAATGAGCAATGATTTTTGTTGACTGTCCATTCCTCTCCATAGATGCTGCTGACCCACTGAGTTCCTGCAGTGTTTTGTGTATGGCTGGAATATGTGGGTTGATTTTGGAGTGGAAGGAGATAACTTCTGGAGTACTCAGTGATTGGTTCTTGACCACAGTTGTTCAAGGCAGATGGTACATTGGCCTTTATTGCATAGGGAGTGGAATTTAGACATGGGCTGGTGTTGTTACCATTGCACAGGGTGTTGATGAGGCCATGCCTGGAATTCTGTGCATGGTTTTGGTCCCAGAGCTAATCGATACTATAAGAATAATATTGGAGGCAGTCCTGAGGAGCTTCATCAAGTTATTCCTGGATTGAGCAATCTGTAAAGTGGGCCAGAATTTAGAGTATATTCACTTAAATTTCTAAGAGGCCTTGATAGGGTATCTGCAGGAACCCCAACCTCAGCCTTCTGCTCAGGAAAGAGGGGTGGAGAATACCTGAATTGGCACTCAAACAGGGGCATCCATGCGTAGAATGCTGAAGTGTTTTGTGGGCAATATCTGCCCATATCAAATGATGGCACCACTCATCTGTTCTTTTCCTGAGACCAGGCATCTCAGAGTTCATTCCATATTCTTGTTCACCTACTCTATCTGGCCATTGCACTGCAGGTGAAATCTTGAGGAAAAGATTGCTGCAGCCCCAATCAGGGTACAGCATGCCTTCCAGAAACATGACATGAACTGAGGATCGTGATCTGACACAATGTCCTCCAGAAATCCATGGATCCTGAAGACCTGATGAAGGCCAATCTCGGCTGTTTCTGCCATTGAAACAGTAGTTTGTCCAATGCTATGAATTTGCAAGCTGTCGAGAAGCGATCCACAATTGACTTGATGACGGTCATCCCCTTGGAAAGTGGAAGTCACATGATGCCGTGCTTGGGCTTGCCCTCAACCTCTTGAGATGCTTCCACTTTTGCTCTGCCAAGCAATTATCAAGGCAGATGAAATGATCAATCAGAGCCTCTAAGTCCTCTACCAGCTCTCCCATGGCAAGGACATCCTTTAGTACGCCTCAGAGTCCATGATGGTACAGACTGTACAAGGCCTTCCCTTTCCAGCCATATACCTTGGCCAAAGTCCGAAACTCCACTGTGTAGTCGGCTACTGATCGACGACCTTGATGCACCTTCATGAGACGGTCCGGGGCTCTGTTAGCACCAACAGAACACCCACTTCATGGTGTTCATGAATTCCTCCACATCAGAGCAGATCTCTGACCTCTGTCCCCAAAGCGTAGTGGTCCAGGCCAGGGCTCTCCCTGTTGGGAGAGAGATGATGAAGGCCACCTTTCCGTATTCTGTGGGAAACCTGGACAGCTGGAGTTCAAACATCAATGTACACCAAGTGAGGAAACCACAGCAAGAACCTGGGTCACACCGAATCTCTCTGGGGTCAAAAGATGGACTGACTGACAGCCTTACCTGAGTGATTCTGGCTTCCCCCTAGTGACACTTGGCACATGGCAACCCAGAGGTCATGTATCTTTTGGCTCTGTTTTGAAATTTTCTCACTGTGTCTGCCCAGAGCAAGTGAGAGGTTCCGTTTCCCCACTAAGTCCATTAGGCTCAATTGTACTTTGACGAGAGACCAAGGTGAGGAAGGTAAGGACCCAAGTGCTGGAGTATTGAAGACTAGAATAAGACATGTTATGAGACTGAGATGAAAACAGGGTTCTAATCTAGTGCTAGCCAAGAATCCAGAGTAGAGCTGATGATTGAGCCCTGAACCTCATTGTAGATGCTCTTTAAATATTAAAGTCCTAGTGCCAAAACATGGACGTCAATTAGCAGGGCAGTTCTGATGGGAGAGGGAGCGTGATAAGAGGACCACAAATGTGAGTGAGTGGGGAATAGGAAAACACAGAAACAGGAGGGTGGTGCAAAGGGGTGACCCAGAGTATTCGGTGAGAGGAAAGTGAACAATACTCATGGAAAGGCTATCTTAGATTGGGTATTGTAAAATAACCCAGATCTTATTGGGGAGCTTAATGTAAAGGAACCCTCAAGAGGCAGTGATCATAATATGATTAAATTCATACTGCATTTTGAGAGGGAGAAGCGTAACTGACATGTATCTGTATCACAATGGAATAAAGGGAATTTCAGAGACATGAGAGAGGAGCTTGCCCAGGTGAATTGGAGGAGGATACTGTTGGGGATGATGGCAGAGCAGAGATGGCTGAAGTTTCTGGGAATAGCTCACAAGGCGCAGGGTAGAATTGTCCCACAGAGGAAGAAGTTCTCAAATGGCAGGGGTTAGGCCACCAAGGCTGACAAAAGTTAAGGACTGCAAAAAAGCCAAGGGGCATATGAGGTAGCAAAAGTGAGTAGGAAGCTTTTAAAATCCAGCAAAATGCAACTAAAAAGTTATAAGAAAGGAAAAAATAAAATATGAGGACAGACTAGCCAATAATATAAAGCAGGATACCTAAAGTTTTTTTTCAGTTATTTAAAGAGTAAAAAGGAACAAAGGAAAAATGCCAGATAAACTCCAAGGTTTTAAGGTGGATAAGTTATCTAGGCGAGATGGACTACATCCCAGAGTCCTGAGAGAGGGGACTGAAGAGATAATGGGTGCATTGGTCATGATCTTTCAAGAATTACTTAATTCTGGCGTGGTCCCAGAAGACTGAAAGATTGCAAATATTCACTCGACTCTTTAAGAAGGGAGGAGGGAAAAAGAAAGGAAATTATAGATCAGTTAGCATGATCTCAGTGGTTGGGAAAGTGTTGGAGTCTATTATTAAGGATGAGGTTTCAAGGTACTTGGAAACTAATGATGTCAAAGTCAGCAAGGTTTCTGTAAAGAGAGTTCTTGCCTGATAAATCTGTAGAGTTCTTTGAGAAAGTAACAAGCAGAGTGGACAAAGGAAAGGCAGTGGATGTCATTTACTTGGATTTTCAGAAGGCCTTTGACAGGGTGTCACACATGAGGCTGCTTAACACAATAAAATCCTGTGGCATTACAGAAAGATACTGGCATGGATAGAGGAATGGCTGACAAACAGGAGGCAGTGAGTGGGAATAAAGGAGGTCATTTCTGGTTGGCTGCCAGTTACTAGAGGTGTTCCTGAGTGGTCAGTGTTAGGACCGCTTCTTTTCACATTGTTTGACAATGATCTGGATAGTGGAATCAATGGCTTTGAGGCAAAATTTGTGGATGTTACAAAGATAGGTGGAGGGGCAGGTCATGCTAAGTAAGTAATGTGATTGCAGCAGGACTTAGACAAATTGGAAGAATGGGCAAAAAAATGGCATATGGAATACAGTGTAGGGAAATGTACAACAATGCATTTTGTTAAAAGGAACAACAATGCAGAATATTATCTAAATGGGGAGAAGGTTCAAACATCAGAGGTGCAGAGAGACTTAGGAATTCTTGTGCAAGAATCCCATAAGGTTAATTTGCAGGTTGAGTCTATAGTGAAGAAGGCAAATACAATGTTGGCATTTATTTCAAGGGGAATTGAATATAAAAGCAAGGAGATAGTGCTGAGCCCTAATAAGACACTAGTCGGGTCACACAGAGTATTGTCAACAGTTTTGGGCACCATATGTCAGAAAGGATGTGTTGTCATTGGAGAGAGTCCAGAGGAAGTTCACGAAAATGATTCCAGGAACGAAGGGATTAATATATAAGGAGCATCGGGCAGCTTTGGGCCTGTACTCACTGGAATTTAGAAGAATGTGGGGGGATCTCATTGAAGCTGACTGAATGTTGAAAGAGGATGCTGGGGGTATCCAGAACTAGAGGGCACAGCCTGAAAGTTGAAGGGCGACCCTTTAGAACACAGGTAATGAAGATTTTTTAGCCAGAGAGTAGTAAATCTGTGGAATGCTCTGCTATAGACTGTGGTGGAGGCCAAGTCCAAGGGTATATTTTAAGGCGGAAGTTGATAATTTGGGGTTGAGTGGGATCTGGAATCAGCCACAATGGAATGGCAGAGCAAACTTGATGGACTGAATGGTCTAATTTTGCTCTTATGTTTTATGATCTTATGGTCTAATTTAGAAGAGGGGTAGGATAAGTATATGGAGGAACTTAAGGTGGGGGTTAAGGCAGGGTTTGAGGGCTAGCACAACATTGTGGGTCAAAGGGCCTGAAATGTGCTGTACTATTCTATGTTCTATGAAATGGCATCCAAATGCAGGTGGGTAGGATAACCTCAAAACTTCAGGGGTGTTGGAAAGATGGTGACCCAGAGACAGTATAGGTGGAGCGTGACCTTGAGATCTTGAGTGGGGTTGGGAAATATGGTAACCCAAGAACGGGGGGTGAGTGGAGAAGGTTCGAAACAGGAACAGACTATTGGGGTTGGGAAGGTGTCACCCAAAGACATGGATGAGTGGGATTTCGAAGGGGGCAGGGCTGACCTAATAATGGAAGTAGTGGGATTGGGGAAAGTGTGAGACTCAGAGATGCAGGGAGTAGGGAGGGCAAGTGGGTCCTTGACTGAATGAGGGAAATGGGCACTGGAAACGGGTTGACCAATAGACAGGAGTGAGGAATGGAGTGACCTAGCGAAGGTGGAAAGGTAAACCAATGACAGAAACATTGTGGAGGATGGGGGCAGTCCAGAGATGGGTGGGTGGAAGAGAGGAAAGTGAATGACCTGGAGGATCTGCAGGGGAGAAGAATGTGGAGCAACCGAAGGATGGTGTTAAGGACATCCCCGAGAGGAAGGGGAAATGAAACATAGAAAACATTGAAAACCTACAGCACAATACAGGCCCTTCAGCCCACAAAGTTGTGCCGAACATGTCCTTACCTTATAAATTACTAGGCCTACCCAAAGCCCTTTATTTTTCTGAGCTCTATGTCCAGGAGTCTCTTAAAAGACCCTATTGTATCTGCATCTACCACTGTCGCCGGCAGCCCATTCCACGCACTCACCACTCTATGCGTAAAAAACTTATCCCTGACATCTCCTCTGTACCTACTCCCTAGCACCTTAAAGCTGTGTCCTCTTGTGGCAACCATTTCAGTCCTGGGAAAAAGCCTCTGACTGTCCACACAATCAATGCCTCTTATCATCTTATACACTTCTATCAGGTCACCTCTCATCCTCCGTCACTCCAAGGAGAAAAGGCCAAGTTCACTCAAACTCATACATAAGGCATGTTCGCCAATCCAGGCAACATCCTTGTAAATCTCCTCTGCACCCTTTCTATGGCTTCCACATCCTTTCTGTAGTGAGGTGACCAGAACTGAGCACAGTACTCCAAGTGGGGTCTGACCAGGGTACTATATAGCTGCAATATTACCTCTCAGCTCCTAAATTCAATTCAATGATTAATGAAAACAACACACCATATGCCTTCTTAATCACAGAGTTAACCTGCACAGCTGCTTTGAGCGTCCTATGGACTCCGCCCCCAAGATCCCTCTGATCCTCCACACTGCCAAGAGTCTTACCATTAATACCATATTCTGCCATCATATTTGACTTACCAAAATGAACCACTTCACACTTATCCAGGTTGAACTCCATCTGCCACTTCTCAGCCCAGTTTTGCATCCTACAATGTCCTGTGGCAACCACTGACAGCCCTCCACACTATCTACAACACCTCCAACCTTCGTGTCATCAGCAAACTTAATAACCCATCCCTCCACTTCCTCATCCAGGTCATTTATGAAAATCACGTCTGCAACCCTCCAATCCTCTGGAACCTCTCCCATCCCCATTGATGATGCAAAGATCATTGCCAGAGGCTCAGCAATCTCCTCCCTCGCCTCCCACAGTTGCCTGGGGTGCAACTCATCTGGTCCCGGCGACTTATCCAACTTGATGCTTTACAAAAGTTCCAGCACGTCCTCTTTCTTAATAGCGCAAGCTTTTCAGTCTGCTATAATTTAGCACTACAATCACCAAGATCGTTTTCCATAGTGAATAGTGAATACTGAAGTATTTATTAAGTACCTCTGCTATTTCCTCCGGTTCCATACACACTTTCCCACTGTCACACTTGATAGGTCCTATTCTTTCACGAGTTATCCTCTTGCTCTTCACATACTTGTAGAATACCTTGGGGTTTTCCTTAATCCTGCCTGCCAAGACCTTCTCATGGCCCCTTCTGGCTCTCCTAATTTCCTTCTTAAGATCCTTCCTTTTAGCCTTATAATCTTCTAGATCTCTAACATTACCTAGCTCTCTGAACCTTTTATAAGCTTCCCTTTTCTTCTTGACTAGATTTATTACAGTCTTTGTACACCACAGTTCCTGTACCCTACCATAACCTCCCTGTCTCATTGGAATGTACCTGTGCAGAACTCCACACAAATATCCCCTGAACATCTGCCACATTTCCTCTGTACCTTTCCCTGAGAACATCAGCTTCCAATTTCCTGCTTGATAGCCTCATAATTCCCCTTACTCCAATAAACACTTTTTTAACTTGTCTGTTCCTATCTCTCTCCAATGCTATTGTAAAGGAGCTAGAATTATGATCATTATCTCCAAAATGCTCTCCCATTGAGATATCTGACACCTGACTAGGTTCATTTCCCAATACCAACTCAACTACAGTCTCTCCTTTTGTAGGCTTATCTACATATTGAGTAAAGAAACCTTTCTGAGCATACCTACCTACCATCTAAACCCTTTGCTCTAGGAGATGCCAATCAATATTTGGGAAATTAAAATCTCCCATCACAAGAACTCTGTTATTATTACACCTTTCCAGGATCTGTTTCCCTATCTGCTCCTCTGTATCCCTATTACTATTGGTTGGCCTATAAAAAACACCCAGTCAAGTTATTGACCCCTTCCTGTTCCTAACCTCCACCCGCAGAGACTCCGTAGACAATCCCTCCATAACGTCCACTTTTTCTGCGGCCATGCCCCCACCTCTTTTGCCTCCCTCCCAATCCTTTCTGAAATATCTAAAACCTGGCACTTGAAGTAACCATTCCTGTCCCTGAGCCATCCAAGTCTCTGTAATGGCCACCACATCAATGCTCCAAGTACTGATCCAGGCTCTAAGCTCATCTGCTTTGTTTACAATACTTCCTGCGTTAAAATATACACATCTCAAACTGTCCGTCTGAGCACATCCCTTCTTTTTCACCTGCTTATCCTCCCTCACACGCTGTCTCCAAGCTTTCTCTGTTTGTAAGCCAACTGCCTCTTCCCCATTCTCTTCAGTTCGGTTCCCACCCCCCAACAATTCTAGTTTAAACTCTCCCCAGTAGCCTTAGCAAACGTTCCTGCCAGGACAACACAAGTGAATCTACAGATGCTGGAAATAAATAAAAACACAAAATGCTGGCAGAACTCGGGAGGCCAGACAGCATCTATGGGAGGAGGTAGTGATGACGTTTTGGGCCGAAACCCTTCATCTGGAGTGAAGTAACATGGGGTGGTAAAGAAGTGGGGGGAGGGATGAAGTAGGGAGCTGGGAAGTGATAGGCTGAAGGGAAATGGGCTGGGTGAAGGTGGAGAATTATGGGAAATAAAAGAGAAAGAAAGGTAGGGCTGGGGGAGATTATAGTGAGGAGGGAAAAGAGAAAGAGAACCAGACTAAAATTATAGATAGGGATGGGGTAAGGGGGGGGGGGCAGGTGTATCAATGGAGGTCTGTGAGTTGAATGTTCATGCCGGCAAGGTAGGAGGCTACCTAGGCGGGAGATGAGGTATTGCTCCATCAACCTGCGTGTGACCTCATCTTGACGGTAGAGGAGACCATGGACAGACATATCCCTACCAGGATATTGGTCCCCCTGGGATTCAAGTGTAACCGGTCCTTTTTGTAAAGGTCACACCTGCCCCAAGAGGTCTCAATGATCCAGAAATCTGAATCCCTGCCCCCTGCTCCAATTCCTTAGCCACACCTTTATCCTCCACCTCATTCTATTGCTATAATCACTGTTGCATGGCACAGACAGTAATCCCAAGATTACTACTTTTGCGGTCCTGCTTCTCAAATTCCCTCCTAACTCCCTAAAGTCTTTTTACAGGACCTCTTCCCTTTTCCTACCTATATCATTGGTACCCATATGTACCATGACCTCTGGCTGTTCTCCCTCCCACTGCAGGATATCTTGGTTGCGATCTGAAACATCTGGCACCTGGGAGGCAAACTACCATTCAAGTTTCTTTCCTGCGTCCAAAGAATCACCTGTCTGGACCCCCTAACTACTGCCCCTATCACTACTGCCTTCCTCCTCCTTTCCCTACCCTTCTGAGGCACAGGTCCGGACTCTGTGCCAAAGGCATGGCCACAGTTACTTCCACAGGTAGATTGTCCCCCCCAACAGTACTCAAACAGGAATACTTATCGTCAAGGGGTACAGTGAGACAGGGAGAGCAGTAGTGATTAGTGCAGGGTGGGGAATAGGAGAGTGCTGGGGACGAGGGCAGGGTGGGGAATAGGAGAGTGATGGGGATTAGGAGAGGGTGGGGAATAGGAGAGTGGTGGGGATTAAGGGAGGATGATGAATGGTGGGGATTAGGGGAGGGTGGGGAAGACCCAGATAACTGGTTATAGAGGGTCTCGACCTGTAACATTGACGGTTTCTTCTCTTTCATATATGCTGCCTGAGTTCCTCCAGCACTTTGTATGTGAATTGTGTGTAGTTTTATTGGTTATTATTGCCTGTAAGACTGTTTTTAAGCAAATTTAAGCAAATAAGGTATTACAGCTGTACAAGATCTCAATTTGTCTATATCCATATAAAATTGATAATTCTGAGCGGAAGTTATGGAGCAGTTCAGTGACAGGGACTGGACTGTTGCCCTTGTGCACATGTAAATAACGTTTGAAGCAAGTTGTCAGAGACCAATTGATCAGTGACGTCACTTCTTCACCCATAATGATGACCATTTGGAACCCGTCACTACAGGGGCAGTCGGAGGTGAGCAGCAGGGATGGATTTAAGGGGAAGTGGAATGAACAGAGACAGACAAAAGAACATCGCTTCAGCATGACGGGAGAAGACAGATCAGGAACACTAATGGGGCCAGCAGGGGCAGAATGGCCTCTACTGTAAATTGAGTGTGCTACAGAGCCAGTAAGGACCTGAAAAACAAGATTTGAAACAGAACAGATTTATTTATCACAGATTCACAAAATTCAATTCCAGTCCAATTAAAGACTAATCTCATCAGAACAAACCCCTCTCATGTTCAGTGACTGGGGCTCAGTTCCAGTTGTGATGATCAGCAACAATAACTTCAGAATCTGACACCAACGCTCACTCTTGAACTAGCAACTTGATTCATTTGTGATGGTTCAAAATTCAACATAGACTTATTTAAATGGCCTCCCCGTGTGAACTTGCTGGTGTTTGAACAGTTGGAAAATAGCGCTACCTCCCATTTTAAGATAGCGCTACCAAAGGCATACAACAGCTTACTAATAGCTCAAAAGCAAAATAATTTGTTTTAAAACATTATTAATGACACTTTTTGAAGAAAATTGTGGTAATTTATCACTGTAAACAATGAAGAGTTGAATGAAGGCAAAGCAAATTCATTTCAGACACAAAGTAGATGCATGATTCAAGTTGGGATGAGATATGCCTTGTTTTTGAAGGATCAACAACTGATATGATGGTGTTAGGCAGGAAATATTTGTTCCCTCCTTCAATAAAGACAATTTATCTCCAGGCTGCTTCATTCAAATCTCTCTCTACACTGACATGTGTACAGGTTCTCATTGTACATCTGGTGTGGTATGCTCCACTTCAATTGGTAGAAAATTGCTTATCTACTTGTCTGAAAGATACATTATAATATCTTCATGTAAAACAAATTTGGAACTATATTTACTATATTTTTCATCCAAATCCCAAATCCTTAGCTTTAGATAGCAATATCTCAGCTGCGCCTGGGAGGTCCAGTGCAAACATTTCTGGAGCTTTTTCTCCACTAAACACAAGTGTGTCTTTTGGTACAACTTAGTACTCTTTGCACCTGTGTACTCGATTCACAGTGATAGTACATTCTTCAGCTCACAGATTTCTAGGTAAGAATAGTGCTATTGAAAGCATTTACAAACATTGTCATCCCATTGCCAAATTGCACCAATCCAATCAAGATTTTATGAGAACTTGGCTGCCTGTTTAATACAGCAAGCTTCCACAAGCAATATACACTATGTCAACAGACACTGTATGTCAGCAGTCAAAGTAAACCTAATTTATTTTTCACTGTCAATCAACTCCCAAACATTGCAACTCTGTCATTTGTGCCATAAAAGACTGGCCGGGATCAGCTGGGTTTAGTCAACTCCCTGATGTACACTGGATGTGTTCTCAGCAACTTGATCTCAGTGGATTTCATGGAAGAAAGGAAAGGGGGAGGAGATGGGCAGGTAAGGTGTGAGGGGTAAATGTGCCACAGACAAAATGCTGCAGGACCTCAGCTGTCAGGCAGTCATCTAAGGAAATGAATAAACAGTTGATTTTTCAGGCTGAGACTCTTCAGGGCTGAAAAGAAATGGGAGGACACCCGAATAAAGAGATGGAAGGGAAGGAGGATAGCTAAAAAGTGATAGGTGAAGTCAGGTGGGTGAGAAAGATAAAAGGTTGGAGAGGAAAGAATGTGATAGAACATAGAACAATACAGCACAGTATAGTGCATGCACACAGAAATCAGTCAAAGAATCCTGTGCATCTTATCAATTCCCACAAAAATGTCAGAGACAGACTCTTTTCTGCCTACAAGGTTGTTAGAACATCTTTGAAACTAATATAGATTATTGCAAGCATGCTGACAGCCCAGGCCAAATGGCATCCTTATTTATGATATAGAGGTTCATTTAATCCTTAGATCTAGTAGGTCATTAAAGTATAAAAGTATAATTTCTTTTATATGTTCATACCAGACAGGTGAAGGAAAACCAGTCCCACTTTTTAACTGTCATAAACGACAGCCAACAGAGTCCTTACAATTTATGACCTTCACTGTCTTCTCTTGCTTACACACCTGTGTTAAGCACTAAGGCCAGCAGCAGGCATATTGCACATTAAAGGAAGGTACAGGGTATTTACAACTCAGTTATTTTAAACCTTTATTCAGAATTTTCTTCCACACCTGTGCAGTGGCCCCTCCATACCAGACGGTGATGCAGCCAGTTAGAATGGTTGCCATGGTACATCTGTAGAAATTTGTGAATCTTTGGTGACATACTAAAACTCCTAGCAAAATATAGCTGCTGTCATGCCTACTTTGTGTAATATGTTGCTTCATTGCTTTCGGTAGAAGCAGTGTGTGCTACTGATCAACTTCAACTTAGGAAAGCTGTGTCAACCAATCAGGATGGTGAAATAGGAGAAGGTTCTAGTGGAAACTGGGCACAGAGGATTTGTGATGGACACTGGTGGGGTTCAACGTCTTTTGGCAGGAGATGCAGAGAGAAGATCAGGAAAGACAGCCATAGGATTTGATCCAACAGAAAGGTGTGACCCGAAGGAGTCCAAGATGGGGAGTCCTACCGGAGATCGGTGATGAGAAGTCGGTTCCATGAGTACGAAATACACCCAGAGTTTGGAAGATATGAGTTCCATATAACCATATAACAATCACAGCACGGAAACAAGCCATCTTGGCCCTCCTAGTCCGTGCCGAACTCTTAATCTCACCTAGTCCCACCTACCCGCACTCAACCCATAACCCTCCACTCCTTTCCTGTCCATATACCTATCCAATTTTACCTTAAATGACACAACTGAACTGGCCTCTACTACTTCTACAGGAAGCTCATTCCACACAGCTATCACTCTCTGAGTAAAGAAATACCCCCTCGTGTTTCCCTTAAACTTCTGCCCCCTAACTCTCAAATCATGTCCTCTCGTTTGAATCTCCCCTACTCTCAATGGAAACAGCCTATTCACGTCAACTCTATCTATCCCTCTCAAAATTTTAAATACCTCGATCAAATCCCCCCTCGACCTTCTACGCTCCAATGAATAGAGACCTAACTTGTTCAACCTTTTTCTGTAACTTAAGTGCTGAAACCCAGGTAACATCCTAGTAAATCGTCTCTGCACTCTCTCTAATTTATTGATATCTTTCCTATAACTCGGTGACCAGAACTGTACACAATATTCCAAATTTGGCCTTACCAATGCCTTGTACAATTTGAACATTACATCCCAACTTCTGTACTCAATGCTTTGATTTACAAAGGCCAGTGTTCCAAAAGCCTTCTTCACCACCCTATCTACATGAGACTCCACCTTCAGGGAACTAGGCACTGTTATTCCTAGATCTCTCTGTTCCACTGCATTCCTCAATGCCCTACCATTTACCCTGTATGTTCTATTTGGATTATTCCTGCCAAAATGTAGAACCTCACACTTCTCAGCATTAAACTCCATCTGCCAACGTTCAGCCCATTCTTCTAACCGGCATAAATCTCCCTGCAAGCTTTGAAAACCCACCTCATTATCCACAACACCTCCTATCTTAGTATCATTGGCATACTTACTAATCCAATTTACCACCCCATCATCCAGATCATTTATGTATATTACAAACAACATTGGGCCCAAAACAGATCCCTGAGGCACCCCGCTAGTCACCGGCCTCCATCCCGATAAACAATTATCCACCACTACTCTCTGGCATCTCCCATCTAGCCACTGTTGAATCCATTTTATTACTCCAGCATTAATACCTAAGGACTGAACCTTCTTAACTAACCTTCCATGTGGTTCCAACATGTGCACATTTAGATTGGTTTAATTATAGAACATAGAACAGGGCCTTCGACCCACAATGTTCTGCCAACCCTTAAACCCTGCCTCCCATATAACCCCCCACCTTAAATTCCTCCATTTACCTGTCTAATAGTCTCTTAAATTTCACTAGTGTATCTGCCTCCACCACTGACTCAGACAGTGCATTCCATGCACTAACCACTCTCTGAGTTAAAAAACCTTCCTCTGATATCCCCCTTGAACTTTCCACCCCTTACCTTAAAGCCATGTCCTCTTGTATTGAGCAGTGGTGCCCTGAGGAAGAGGTGCTGGCTGTGCACTCTATCTATTCCTCTTAATATCTTCTATACCTCTATTATGTCTCCTCTCATCCTCCTTCTCTCCAGACAGTACAGCCCTAGCTCCCTTAATAGGAGAGGAGAGTAGACCATAGGAGAATGGGAAGGAGGAAGGTCTCCAGGTGGAGCTGAGAGAGAAGAGACCAGAGGGATTTGTAAACCGCAGTGTAATGTTTACATGGTTTTCTGTCATGGTAACATTACACCCCCTGCTGTTCACATCAGCTTCTCCAATCAGAAAGTGCAGTAATAGTGGAACGCAGCAGGCCAGGCAGCATCTATAGGAAGAAGTGCCATCGACATTTCCGGCTGAGACCCTTTGTCAGGACTGTGGTTGAAAAATTGAAGGGCTGAAGAAATTGCAGATGTGGAGCAGTGAGAGAGGGTTTCACTAAACTTCCGTCGAAGAGAAGATTTAAACTCATCACTGGAAGAGGCTTCGCAGTAGTGAATTTTAAAATACAAACGAGAAAATCTGCAGATGCTGGAAATACAAGCAATGAAGGTTCTCAGCCCAAAACGTCAACTGCACTTCTTCCTATAGATGCTGCCTGGCCTACTGCATTCCACCAGCATTTTGTGTGTGTTGCTTGGATTTCAAGCATCTGCAGATTTTCTCGTAAGTGCAGTAATAGTATGAATTTGAAGGCAAAATACTGATTTAATGACAGGAATTTTAGCAGTGTGGAAGTACAGAGATAGATGTAGCTCCACATCCATAGATCCTCAAAGTTTCCATGCAAGTGTTAGGGTGGTTAAGAAGATATATGGAGTGTTCGCCTTCTTTAGTCAGATATTGAGTTCAAGAGTAGCAACATAACGTTGTAGTTCAATAAAATCCTGGCTAAACCAAGCTTGGAGCATAATGTTCACTTTTGAGTGTCACACTATCGAATGTGAGGCACTGGCTGTCCACTCTGTCTATTCCTCTTAATATCTTGTACACCTCTATCATGTCTCCTCTCATCCTCCTTCTCTCCAAAGAGTAAAGCCCTAGCTCCCTTAATCTCTGATCATAATCCATACTCTCTAAACCAGGCAGCATCCTGGTAAATCTCCTCTGTACCCTTTCCAATGTTTCCACATCCTTCCTATACTGAGGCGACCAGAACTGGACACAGTACTCCAAGTGTGGCCTAACTAGAGTATTATAGAGCTGCATCATTACATCGCATCTCTTAAACTCTATCCCTCGACTTATGAAAGCTAACACCCCATAAACTTTCTTAACTATCCTATCTACCTGTGAGGCAACTTTCAGGGATTTGTGGACATGTACCCCCAGATCCCTCTGCTCCTCCACACTACCAAGTATCCTGCCAGTTACTTTGTACTCTGCCTTGGAGTTTGTCCTTCCAAAGTGTACCACCTCACACTTCTTCGGGTTGAACTCCATCTGCCACTTCTCAGCCCACTTCTGCATCCTATCAATGTCTCTCTGCAATCTTTGACAATCCTCTACACTACCTACACCACCATCAACCTCTGTGTTATCTGCAAACTTGCCAACTCACCCTTCTACCCCCGCATCCAATTCATTAATAAAAATCATGAAAAGTAGAGGTCCCAGAACAGATCCTTGTGGGACACCATTAGTCACAATCCTCCAATCTAAACCCTCCACTATGACCCTCTGCCTTCTGCAGGCAAGCCAATTCTGAATCCACTTGGCCAAACTTCCCTGGATACCATGCCTTGACTTTCTGAATAAGCCTACCATGTGGAATTATAGTTATAATTGGCCTTTTTTTTCTTTTCCTTATTTTCTCTTAATAACTGGTTGATAAAGCTAAAATTAGTAAATACACTTTCTTCCTAATTGTATGCAGTATACAATCTGTTATTTCTTGCCGAGAGATAATTGTGTATGGGCAGTATTTACACAGCATTCAAATTGGGGTTCTGTTGATCAAAACATTCCAACTTTCCTGTTTGGTGGGACCCAAATCATACTGACCCTAGACAGCTATTGTTTGAGAAATGTGGTTTCTCACTGCTGAGTCCAGCAGCTGTTAGCAGACCTGACTAATGAGTCAAGTTTCTACACAACAGTTCCATTGTAGCGGCTTTCATCTGAGATTGATTCACTGAATGCTGTGTAATTGCTGTAAGAATTGATTGTGTTTAAACCTGTTGCCTTTGAATATTCAAATGAAATTCCTTTGGATACTGTGTTATTAATAAAGGTTTGATAAATTTCAAAGTCATGAGGACATGATCATTATTATGGTTAAGATTTTTACTGTTAATGCTGCAGGGTATTTAATTTAGCAGCTTTCTGTAGAAGCAGTGTGTCCTGCTGATAGTGTTTGGGTGTTAGTTAAAGAAACCAGGGGCTAATGGTAAAGGTCATCTCTGAGACGGGTTAGGGGATAAGTGTGCTGTGCCAAGCCAGAAGGGAAATTATTTGTCCCAGAGACTGTACAGGGAGGGAGGGGCAATGGGACATTCCAGAGATAGGGGAGTAGGGAAAGGTTGTGTCCCAGAGACAGGGATTCGGGAATGGTGTATCCCAGAGAAGGAGAAGAGTTCCCACAGACATGGGAGAGGGGGGTCACAGAGTTGTGGGGACAGGACAAGGGGAAGGGGGCACACTTGGCCATGGGGGAGGGGTTTCTAAGGAATGGGGCAAGGCACTTATAGAGAGGAGTAAAATGAGTGACACATGGACAGAGGTGGGAAGGAAGAGATGAAAAGTGTGTCCTAAAGGCAGCAGTGGGAAGAGGAAGGGGGTCATCCCAAAGATGGGGGCTGTGGAGCATTGGGGAAAGGGGACATCAGATGAAGTGGGAAGAATTGAGGAGTTATTGCAGATACAGGAGCATTACCCCAGAAAAAGGTCTTGGGGAGGGAGTGGGGAAGCGGTGGAAGGGGTTGTCCGAGAGACGTGTCTGGATTCTCCCTGCTGCAACTGGTGATGTCTATCTAGACGTTATCTAGCATCTCCAACGCCACATGGTATTCCAGTGCTGGTGAACAGCCATTCAGAGCAGAACAGATGAGATGTTCTGTTTGAGATTACCATACACAAATGCTTAGCCTTTTGTACTCTGTAAAAATTTACAAAAGATATCAATAGGTGAAGGACAGTATTTCAGATGAGATATTTTTAGACTCCAAGGTGAAGTCTGACATCTCGCAGTGATAAATTAGGAGAACAAATCCTCAACTTCTATTGGGTCACAGTTCAGGCATCTGGACTCAGCATCAAATTCCCTGTCTGTATCATGATGGAACAACCTCCCATCATTGATGTGATTTGGCTCAGTGTGTATCTGTCCATTCCTAGAGCTAACAGTTCTGGGCACGTCCCATTCCCCAACCAGTACACAGTGTTTTCATGGCTGCTCCCGGAGACTTTCTGATCACTGTTACTGAGGTGATTGACGGTGGGGAACTCACAAAGTGGCCTCACAAAGGTGATCTGTGAAGAAAACAAAGGTGACAAAGAATTTGTTTTCCTGTGCAGCTCTATGTAACGCTTAAATTCACTAGAAGTTGAAACCAGTTTACTTTTGGGCCTCAGTTTCAACTGTTCCTATTAGCTACTGAGGTATGGACATCAGCTGGTTCTTGTCATCAGACCAGATCTTAATGTTCTACTTCAATTGGTAGAAAATCGTGCACCTACTTAACTTGAAAATGCATCACAATTTCTTCATGTCTAATAAAGTCAGAATTATATTTTTCATGCGACTCCCAAATCCTTAAGTTTGGATCACAAGCTGTGCCTGGGAGGACTAGTGCACCCATTCCCGGAGCCTTTTGTCTACTGAAACCATGCATACCTTTTGGCACAACTTTGGACTCTCAGCATCTGCACACTCGATTCAGTGATGGTACATTCTTAAACTCACAGATTTCTGGGTAAGAACAGTGCCATTAAAAGCACTTACAAGCATTGCCTTCCCCGCTGCCAAATTGCACCCAACCAAGTCAATATTTTTATGAGAATTCAGCTGCCAGTTTAACACAGCAAGTTTCCACAAGCAATATACTCCATGTCAACAGGCACTGGGCGTGTCAACAGTAAAAATCAACCTAATTTTTTCCTCTTGTCAGTTTTCAAATGCTGCTACTCTGTCATTTGTTGCCAACCACTCTGATCCCCTGTTCCTTGTCATTTCCTCTTACACTGTCCAGAGACTGAAACTCTGCTGTGCTGACCCATCTCTGGTGTCTGACCCTGCTCCATTGAACATCCAACTTAACGTTCCATGCTCTGCTTTTGACTTTAGAGCACACTGCTGTATTCCAACAAACCCCGTTGTGTGGGACACTGCCCTTTAGAAGTGAAAATGACCCATAACATTGAAATGGACAGGGAATAAGGTGGGTAACTAACAATGTCATTTTTCCTCAGCCCAAACATGTCAGATGTAACTGCAGTCTTCCTTCAGTCTGCAGAAAGGTCAAAGGAAATCTCCTCACCTACACAATGGTGACTGTTTGGAAGACATCACTACAGGGAAAGCGAAAGGTGAACAGCAGGGAAGGATTAAGAAGGACTGTTGTGGAACAGAAACAGAGCAGGTAGGGACCAGCTGGGCGGAGTTGACACACTCTGGGTGTGCTGTAATTTCACTAAGTACCCGAGACAGAGTTTAAAATAGAACTGATTTATTTGTCACAGATTCAGAATATTAAACTCCAGTCCCATTAAATGTGAACATCAGCAGAAGAAAATCCTCCCAGTTCCAGTGACTGGGGTGCAGAAATGGGTGTGATGAGCAGCAGCAATAATTTCAGTTTGACACCAACAGTCATTTTTGAACTTGTCTCTGGATTTGGTAACTGTGATGGTTAAATATCCAGCATACGACTAATTTAAACATTTTCCCCAGTGTGAACTCCATAGTGCTTCTGAAGGTCGGCTAAATGATTGAATCCTTTCCCACAGTCTGAGCAGGTGAACGGCCTCTCCACAGTGTGAACTCGGTAGTGCGCCACAAGGTTGCTTGACTGAGAAAATCCCTTCCCACATTCAGAGCAGGTGAACGGCCTCTCTCCAGTGTGTATTCGCAGATGCTGCTTCAGGTCAGATGTTCGGCTGAATCCCTTCCCACAGTCTGAGCAGGTGAATGGTTTCTCCCCAGTGTGAACTCGCTGGTGTGCCTTCAGGTGAGATGAGTGTGTGAATCTCTTCCCACATTCAGAGCAGGTGAACGGCCTCTCTCCAGAATGAACTCGCAGATGTTGCTTCAGGTCAGATGATCGACTGAATCTCTTCCCACATTCAGTGCAGGTGAATGGCCTCTCTCCAGTGTGAACTCGCTGATGTTGCTTCAGGTAAGATGATCGAATGAATCCTTTCCCACATTCAGAGCAGGTGAACGGCCTCTCCCCAGTGTGAACTCGCTGATGTTCCTT
Organism: Hypanus sabinus; assembly: GCF_030144855.1. Taxonomy (NCBI): domain Eukaryota; kingdom Metazoa; phylum Chordata; class Chondrichthyes; order Myliobatiformes; family Dasyatidae; genus Hypanus; species Hypanus sabinus. The sequence goes on along the minus strand of NC_082734.1, from coordinate 38,260,955 downwards.
CAGGTGAGGTGAGTGACTGAATCCCTTCCCACAATGTGAACAGGTGAATGGTTTCTCCCCAGTGTGAATTCGCTGATGTGACAGCAGATAAGATGATTGAGTGAATCCCTTCCCACAATCTGAGCAAGTGAATGGTTTCTCCCCAGTGTGAACTCTCTGGTGCCTCAGTAGGTTAGATAACTGAGTGAATCCCTTCCTACAGTCAGAGCAAGTGAATGGCTTCTCCCCAGTGTGAACTCTCTGGTGTCTCAGTAAGGTGGATGACTGTGAAAATGCCTTTCCACAGTGTGAGCAGGTGAACATTTTCTCCCCATTGTGAACTGACCGGTGAGCCAATAGGTCAGATGATCGCGTGAATCCCTTCCCACACTCAGAGCAGGTGAACGGCCGCTCCCCAGAGTGAATTCGCTGATGTACCTTCAGTTGAGATGACTGAGTGAATCTCCTCCCACAGTCTGAGCAGATAAACGGCCTCTCCCCAGTGTGAATTCGCAGATGTACCTTCAATTGAGATGACCGAGTGAAACCCTTCCCACATTCTGAGCAGTTGAATGGCCTCTCCCCAGTGTGAACTGACTGGTGTGCCAACAGGTCAGATGATTGATTGAATCCTTTCCCACAGTCTGCGCAGGTGAACAGCATCCCCTCCCCCACTGTGAATTGACTGGTGTGCCAGTTGGTCAGGTAATCAAGTGAATCCCTCCCACACTCTGTGCAGGTGAATGGCCTCTCTCTAGTGTGAACTGAGTGGAGTATCTGTAGGTGGCATGACTAAGTGAATGCCACAGACTGACCTGGTAAGTGGTCTCTCTCGTGTGTACTCACTGGTGCGTCTACAGATCGGATGAGACTGAATCACTCCCCACAGCCTGAACAGGTGGACAGCCTTTCCACAGTCAGAGCTTGTTCATCTGTCAGCAGATCACATTACTGAGTGAACCTCTTCCTACACATGGAACTAGTGAACACTCTCCCCATAAACTCACTGGTGTGTCTGCGGACTGGCTGAGAGAGTGAATCTCTTCCAAAATAGACGGAGCAAGTGAACGGCTTCTCACTGCTGTGAAATTTCTGTCATTTTGTCAGCTTGGATCACAGAATTAATCGCTTCCCGCAGACAGAACAGATCAACAAATGCTGGTGAGTTCTCAGCACCCTGGTTCCAGTGGACTCACTGAGTTAAAACAGAAAACTTAATTTCAGACACAAAGTATGTTTCCCATTATGATGAGGTACTTCTTCCATCTCCTAGGATCAACAAAAGATGTATCGGTGTTACAAAGGAAATATCTGGTCACTCCTTAAATATCTGGATAGGGACATTGGAACTGATGTGCTGTCGTGTTTGAGATTCCTGTACACAGATTCTTTGTCATTTCTAACCTGTAAAAAGATTTACAAAAGACATCAATGGGTGAAGGGCAGCATTTCAGATGAGATCATTTTAGTCTCGATGATGATGTCTGACATCACATTGTTACAGCGAGATTCAACCCAACTATGAAGAATAATTCCTGATCTTCTAACTGCGTACAAATCAGGGACCGGACTGACCAAACAGTTCTCTGTTTTTCTGCCTGTATCAGAATGGACAATTCCTGCCTGACTTCAGTGGGTGATGTGGCTCAGTTTGTCTCTCTCCATTAAGATTATTTCAAGTTTTAGTCAAGTCCCACAGTGTTACAAAGTGCACATGATAGTACACCGCTGAGACTTTCTAATTACTGTGAGCACCCGCCCCCCCCCCCCAAGATTGACAGAGGTGAGCTCATCAATGGTAATGACAATGGACGTGAAGGGGAGGGCATTTGTCTTTCCCATTGGATTGTGGTACCTTTGTGATGTGAAAGCTACAGGTCACTTGTTACTCACGAGAAAGGTGTTTGATATCATTATCCAAAGAGGTGAAATCTGATGGAGGATTTTGTTCATTTTCTCCCTGCAGCATTAACTGATATTTCCATTCACTGGAAGGTGGCCTCTTCATCTGAGAATAACTCGAAACTATATCTTTCAATGAGTTCCTAAAGCTTGGATTCAGTTTTGCAGTCTGGCAGATCCACCCATTCCCTCTGCCTCCAAACACACCTATGGAATGCTGGGGAAAATGCTAGAATTATCACCCATGGCTTTCTCTGTACCCAGAAAAACCTTACAGGAACCAACAGAAGACTATCTTTAAAGAGGCTGAACCCTCCACAACATGGCAGGCTCTGATGGAGTATCCAGTAGGGTTCTGAAAACCTATGCCAACCAACTAGTGGGGGTGTTCAGCCGCATTTTCAATCTCTCATTGTAATACACACAAAATGCTGGAGGAACTCAGCAGGCCAGGCAAATTTTTCATTGAATACCTACTCTTCCATAGACGCTACCTGGCCTAAGTTCCTCCAGCATTTTGTATGTGTTACTTTGATTTCCAACATCTGTAGATTTTCTCATTTGTGATTCAATCTCTAATTGCTTCAAAAGGACAACAATCATACCAGCACCAAGAAGAGGGTGCTGCCTTAAACACTATCAACACTACAGTGATGAAGTGTTAGTCATGGCTCAATCAACTCCTGTCTCAGTAATGACCTGGACTCATTGCAATTTGCTAGTTGCCACAATAAGTCTGCAGCAGATGTGATCTCATTGGCTGTTCATGTGACTGTGGATCACTTGGGCTATGCTAATACTTAGGTCAGGATGCTATTTACAGCTCAGTATTTAACACAATCATTCTTAAAGTTCTCATTGAAAAGCCCCAATACCTAGGTGCTTATATGTCCTTCTGTAACTGGGATCCTCAGCTTCCTCTCAGAAGATCCCAATCTGTGCGGATCAGTAATACTTCTCCAGCTTGCTGACAATCAACACTGGCACACTGCCAGGCTGTATGCTTAACCCATTGCTCTACCCTGATGATTGTGTGGCTTGGCACATCTTAAATGCCAGAGCTAAATTTGCTGTCAACTCATCTATTTTTGACAAAATTTCAGATAGTGTCAAGCAGGCATACAGGAACAAGATGTATCTGTTGGTTGGCTGGTATTGCAGCAACAACTTACACTCAACATCAGTAAGCCCAAGGAACTGATAGTGGACTTCAGAAAGGAAACATACACCAGTCATCATAAAGGGATCAGATTGGAAAGTGTAATCAATTTCAAGTTCCAGAGTGTCAATTTGTCTGATGATCTACCCTGGGCCCAACATATCGATGCAGCTACAAAGAAGCAGGACAGTGGTTTTATTTCATTAGGAGTTGGAGGAGATTTGGTGTGCTGTGTCTGCGAAGCTGAGTCGGGCTTACATGGAAGTCCGTAGCGGGGGTATTCCCTTCTGCCACCGGCGTGAGATGGCGAGTCTGTCGGGACCCCGGGGACTCATGGAAACTGTGTGGTGATTTCTTTTGAAACTTATAGTCCTTTAACATCTTTGGACTATTTTTACTGTGCCCATGGTCTGTTTTTTTTATTAATTATGCTATTGTTTGCACTGTTGTAAATATATGTTGTAACTACATGGTTTTGTGCAGGTCTTGTAGCTTTAGTTTTTGGTCTTGCAGCTCCTTTCCGGGGAATGCGCTAAGACGGTAGCACGATATTAATACGCAGCAGCCTCTCCGGACTTTGGATTGGGGATTGCCAAACGTTATGTGGATTTTCTAGTGTAGTCTGTTTGGTCATATGCTTTTGTGATATCATTCTGGAGGAACATTGTCTCATTTTTTAACTGCATTGCATTTGTGGTTTCTAAATGACAATAAACTGAATCTGAATGTCACCAAAGGCACTTGCAAATTTCTACAGATGTATTGTGGAACTGTATTCTTACTGGCTGGTTGGGGGAAGTGGGGGTGGGTGCTACTGCACTGAATTGAAAGAAGCTGAAGAAGATTGTAAACTTGGTGAGCTCCATCTTGGGCACTAGGCTCCCCAACCTCCAGTACAGCTTCAAGGAGCAAAAAGGCAGCGTCCATCATTAAGGACCCAGAACAAGCCCTCTTCTCATTGCTACCATCAGGAAGGAGTAACAGGAGCCTGAAGGCACACACTCAAAGATTCAGAAACAGAGGATTTCTGAATGGACAGTGAAGCCATGAATATGACCTCAGGGGTTGAAAGTACATTTATTATCAAAGAATGTATAAATTATACAACTTTGAGATTTGTCTGTTTACAGGCAGCCACAAAGCAAGAAACCGGAAAGAACCCAATCAAAAAATACCAACACCCAATATACAAAGAGGGAAAAAAAACACAAATCATGCAAACAGTGAAAGCAAGCAACAGCATTCCGCCTTGCCTCCGGTCCCGACACTCTGCCTTTTTAGTATATCTGGGCCGATGTTCAAATCACCCCCCGCACTAGGACCCGGGTCCCGTCGCAGCGATACGCTGGCTGTACCCTGGCGCTGTTCTCGACCTTTCTCAATCAGCTCGGCGCTTAGGTCGATGCAACTTCGCGCAGGATTTAGGTGGACAGGCTCTGCAACTCGTCCCTCGACTCAGGTGCGCCTTCGCTCGCGGTGACAGCTTAGCACAGGAAAGTGTCGTCTGTCAGCTGACGCCACACTTCAGAAGTACCATCTTAAACAGTTTTCTACACTTAAACCTTTTCTACACTATTATTTGATCTAGTTTAGATACCGTGATTCGTTTTTTTTAGAAGTACTGTACTGCTACAGCAAAGAGAAATTTCACATCCATCACTGAGTGAAACTCGATTGTCCCGGCCCCGCTGATGCGCATGCGCCAGAGAAATGACTCCACCCCTTCCCTCGTTAGCGGAAAGCGCCTGGGGCCCGCGAACGGCCCGTGGGGCTGAGAGAGAGGGAAAGGACCGGGATGCGGGGCCACGGTGTATCCCGAGCTCGCAACAATTGCCCCTCAGTCGCGGTGCGGACGCCAGTGCCGATGAAATCCCCGCCCGGAACCCCACTCCTACCTATTACCGATCTTCTACAGGCTGTTGCTATGCAGCGCATGCGCACTGCACGGCAACGCACTGCATCTCTTACACATGCGCATTTGATCGCTGTACAACCGGCGGCAACGTGTGCAAGGGCTTTTGGTAAGCAAGGTGACATTAAAGGCAAGCACTGACAAGAGACATTCCTAAAAAGCAGTCAATGTTTTTATGTATGCTACTTAAACGTAGCAGGCTCCCACAAACAATATACCTCATGTTAACAGCCATCGAAATTTAACACGCTTAGAAAATTAAGATATAAATAAAACGAGATTCTGGAGATGCAAAGAAGCCGGAGCAACACACAAAATGCTGCTGGAACTTGTCAGACAGCATCGAAGCAGAGGAAAATAGGCATGAAATGTCAACTCTCTATAGATACTGCCTGAGTCACTGAGTTCATCCAGCATTTTTCAAACATAAACCTCCTTTCACTCAGTTTCCAAATGTTTCTGATCTTTCAATTGTAGACTCATCTTCCTGGTCTGATTTCCTCCTCCTATTCCCCGTAAACTCTAGCCCCCACCACATCAGGAGCCCTGAAACCTTGATTTATACTGACCTCACTTTTGTTTCTGTCCCTGTTTCATCAAGAATTTACCCACCATACTTCAGAGGAGAGTGTTGTACTACAAAAGCCCAACTGTGTGAGGCATGGCTCTTGGAAATCAGTGAAAATGACCCAAATTATTAAACAGACCTGGGCAGAAAGAGTTTAACTGCACATGACATTCATTCTTGAGGAATATTTGGGACAAACCCCCAGTGAACTCATCTTCTTCTGCAGTTTGCAGTTTCATAGAGGAAATTCAAGGTAAACCTCTTCACCCACAGACTGGTGACCAGTTGCAACCAGACATTGTAGGGTGAGTGAGAGGTAAACAGCAGAGATGGATTTAAAAGCACTGATAGAAGCAGGTACCATCTGAACTGAGTGGTCTCTCCAACTGTAGAGACAATAAGCGGCAGAGACACAAGATTTGAAATAGAACTGATTTATTGTCTCAGATCCACAGTGTTAAACACCAGTCTGTTTAAAGTCTAAGATCAGCAGAAGAAACCCCTCCAATGCTCAGTGACCAGGACTCATCCCTGGGTGTGATGAGCTGCTGCAATATCTGCAGAATCTGACATTAACAGTCCCTCAGGAATTTCCAACTGGATTCAGCCACTATCATAGTCACATCAAACCTTATCTGAACTTCCTGATGTGAAGTTGCTGGTGTTTCAGCAGGTGGGACGACTGAGTAAATTTCCTTGCCGACCTACATATTGTGGATCCTCGCAAAGTGGATTAACTAAATGAATCTCTTCCCACACCTGGAGCAGGTGTGAAGCTATACTAATAGAAAGAGACAAACTGAGCCAAGTATAGCTGTTCACTGGAGTGAACTGGCTGGTATTTCAATAGTTCGTGTGACTGAATGTATCCTATCCCACAAACGGAACAGATGAATGGCATCTCCCCAGTGTGAACTTACTGGTGTATCTACAGGTGTAGTGGACAGGTGAATCCCTTCCAAAATGAGAAGCAATGAATGGCAGCTCAGTGTGATTAACTCTATAGCCATTTATCAGGTCAGATCATGGGCATGTCCACATGTTACAACTGGTGTGCTGTCTTCTCAACCATCTCCCCCTTCACATTCAAGTGCTGTTGAGCTGACAGACACAGTAGAACTGATGTGCATTATGTTTTAGATTCTGAAACAGAAATTCTTTGCCTTTTCTATCCCATAAAAAGCTTGAAAGGAAGGTCAGTGGGTGAAAGACAATATTTCAGCTAAGATAATTTTAGTCTTTATGGTGACCTTTGACATCACACAATTACAGTGAGACTGAACACATTTTGGAGGAACAACAACTCAGTGCCAACTGGACACAGTTCAGGCATCCAGATGCAGCATCAAATTATCTGTCTTCCTCTCTGTATCAGAATGGGTCATTTCTGCCCTTCATCAAGCTGTGACTAGCCTAGTTTGTATCTTTGCGTTAGTATAGCTTCACATTCGGGTCATGTCCCACAGACCTACTAAAAGCCCACAGTATGTACACGATTGCTTCTGGAAACTTCCTAATTATTGTGAGCATCCTGGCATTTGATTTAGAGTCAGCAATGCCATTGAACCTCAAGAGTAGGCATTTAGGCTTTGTCGTTGCAGATTGACAATGTGGTATTTTTGTGGTATGAATGATACTGGTCACTTGTTACCCAGTACATTATTAAGGACCCAGAAAAAACAGAAGAAAAATCTGGTCTCAGTTGCAGACAGTTAGAACTACAGAACATTGAAGAAAGGTGAATTCCTCAATGAACAAAGGTAACACAATGATTTTATGAATTATCCATTCATCTCCCCAGATGCTACCTCAACCGTTGAATTCTCCGGTGTTTTGTGTGTGGCTGGAATAAGTGGGTCATTTTCAGCCTGGAGCAGGTAATATTTGGAGTACCCAGGTAACTGGTTCTTGGGCACAGTAGTTCACTGGATGACCACGAGGAGGGGACAAGATGTGCAAAGTCCAAGTCTACTGATGTCACAGAAACAGTGGAAGGAAATCTGATGATGAAAAGGAAGACATTTTCATTCCAGGACGAAGGAGATGTCTTCCTTTTTTAAACAAAGGGGCTTCCCTTCTTCCACCATCAACTCTGCTCTCAAATGCATCTCTCCCATTTCCCGCACATCTGCCCTCACCCCATTCGCCCGCCACCCGACTCAGGATAGGTTTCCCACCAGCCTCCAGGTCCAAGGTATAATTCTCCGTAACTTCCGCCACCTCCAATGGGATCCCACTACAAAGCACATCTTTCCCTCTCCCCCCCCCCCACGTGAGTCTCTTGTCCACTCGTCCCCCCCATCCTTTCCCACCGATCTCCCTCCTGACACTTATCCTTGTAAGCGGAACAAGTGCTACACCTGCCCTTACACTTCCTCCCTCACCACCATTCAGGGCCCCAGACAGTCCTTCCAGGTGACTTCACCTGTGAGTCAACTGGTGTGGTATAATGCGTCCGGTATTCCCAGTGTGGCCTTTTATATATCGGTGAGACCCGACGCAGACTGAGAGACCGTTTTGCTGAACACTTACGCTCGCTCCGCCAGAGAAAGCAGGATATCCCAGTGGCCACACATTTTAATTCCACGACCCATTCCCATTCTGATATGTCTATCCATGGCCTCCTCTACTGTCAAAATGAATTCAAACTCAGGTTGGAGGAACAACACCTTATATACCAGCTGGGTAGCCTCCAACCTAATGGCATGAACATTGACTTCTCTAACTTCCATTAATGCCCCTCCTCCCCTTCTTACCCCATCCATGACATATTTAGTTGTTTGTTTTTTTTTCTCTCTCTCTGCCTGTTCTCCATCTCCCTCTGGTGCTTCCCCCCTCCCCCTTTCTTTCTCCCAAGGTGTCCTGTCCCATGATCCTTTCCCTTCTCCAGCTCTGTATCACTTTTGCCAATCACCTTTCCAGCTCTTAGCTTCATCCCACCCCCTCCAGTCTTTTCCTATCATTTCGCATTTCCCCCTCCCCCCACTACTTTCAAATCTCTTACTATATTTCCTTTCAGTTAGCCCTGACGAAGGGTCTTGGCCCGAAACATCGACAGTGCTTCTCCTTATAGATGCTGCCTGGCCTGCTGTGTTCCACCAGCATTTTGTGTGTGTTGTTTAGAATTTTGAAACTATTAGCATTAAATGTCCTTAATAATGTTTTGGTATTTGTAACTCCCTTCAGAAAACCTGTTTGAATACAACAGAAACACTGTAGATTGCAAAAGCAAAAAATCGCAAGTTACGGTCACAGTATCTTGATGATACCCTTTATTGGAGTGACAATGTGAAATATCTGCCTGCACCTATAAGTTCTGATGTCGAGGCTGGACCTATTATTCAGTTCACTCCATGTGTGTGTAACCAGTTGGATAATAAATTTCCTGATGATGAGTTAAGAGAATGGCAAGCTTTTCACCCTGTTACTATTGCAAACACTACCAATTTTCAATTTATGAAATAGAATGCTGTACAACTGTAGAAAAAAACTGAGATACTATTACAAACTACAAAGTAAGTGTTACTTCAAAGATATCGCAGCAATACTGTGATTTCCAATTTTCACTTCTGTGAAAGTTAATACTGGATCAATTACGACGTTCATTGATATATTAAACTACATGCTTAGAAACAAAGAATTTGATAACTGACTAATCTTGTTGACATCACTAGAACTTTTCGAGTTTCCAGTGCTGACGGCGAACGTGGCTTCAGTCTTAAGAGCTTGATCAAATGTAAATCCAGAAACAAGATTAGAAGTGGAATATTCGTATGATCTAATGAGGATAAAGATGTTATTTTTTCACCTGAACCTGGAAGACAGGAGGGGATATTTTATAGAGGTATTGTAGCGGTGTGCTACACGCAGCGCTAAAATTACGACACGGAGTCGGTAACTGCAGTCGAAGGAAAAAACTTAATTCGAAATCCTCAGCCTCACTTTTAAGCCTCCCTCAACCTGCCTCCCGTGGCGCAGAGGCTCCAAAGCTCTGTGCTCGCAAACCCCCGTAGGCTATCTAATTGTGAGCCGGTTCGGATGCGCCAGGAAATGGGTCGCCACATAACCCCCCCCCCCCCCCCCCAATGTCCACAGTCTGGGCCAGAACCTGCTTGGGAGGTCGGCCTCTGCGCCGAGGTGCCGGAAACTCGGCCGGTTGCGCCAGGTCCACATGGGCCGGTTTGAGGCGGTCCACTGTGAAAACCTCCTCTTTCCCCCCAATGTCCAGCACGAACGTGGACCAGTTGTTCCGGAGCACCATAAATGGCCCCTCGTATGGCCACTGCAGCGGTGGCCTATGCCCGCCCCTTCGTACAAACACAAACTTACAGTTCTGTAGGTCTTTGGGTACGCAGGTAGGGTGCCGCCCGTGCTATGAAGTGGGTATGGGGGCCAGGTTACCGAGCTTCTCGCGTAGTCTGCCCTCTTGCCCCCGTGGGGCTGGTAGGAACTCCCCGGGGACGACCAGGGGCGCGCCGTATACCAACTTGGCCGACGAGGCGTGCAGGTCGTCCTCGGGCGCTGTGCGAATGCCGAGTAGGACCCAGGGAAGCTTGTCCACCCAGTTGGCTCCTCGCAGGCCATGAGGGCCGACTTCAGGTGACGGTGGAAACGCTCTGTGGGTTCGACTGTGGGTGGTAGGCAGTGGTGTGGTGCAGCTGAGTCCCCAGAAGGCTGGCCATAGCTGACCACAGGCTGGAGGTGAACTGGGCGCCTCTGTCGGAGGTAATGTGGGCCGGTACACCAAAGCGAGATATCCAGGTGGCGATCAGGGCTCGGGCGCAAGATTCGGAGGTGGTGTCGGTGAGCGGGACCACCTCTGGCCATCTTGTGAACCGGTCCACGATAGTCAGGAGGTGCCGCGCTCCGCGCGACACTGGCAGGGGGCTCACAATATCCACATGAATGTGGTCAAAATGCCGGTGGGCGGGATGGAACTGCTGCGGTGGGGCTTTGGTGTGCCACTGCACCTTGGCTGTCTGGCAGTGCATGCACGTTTTGGCCCATTCACTGACCTGTTTGCGGAGTCCGTGCCAAACGAATCTGCTGGAAACCATCCGGACAGTTGTCTGGATGGAGGGATGCGCCAAGTTATGAATGGAGTCGAAAACATGGCGCTGCCAGGCTGTCGGGACGACGGGACGGGGCTGGCCTGTGGCGACGCCACAGAGTAGGGTCCTCTCACCCGGGCCCACGGGGAGGTCCTGGAGCTGCAAACCGGAGACTGCGGTTCTGTAACTCCTAATCTCCTCATCCGCCTGCTGCGCCTCTGCCAGTGCCTCAAAGTCTACCCCTTGGGAAAGGGCATGAACGGTAGGGCGAGAGAACGCATCCGCCACGACATTGTCCTTACCCGAGACGTGCCGGACATCCGTCATGTATTCAGAGATGTAGGACAGGTGGCGTTGCTGGCGGGACGACCAGGGGTCGGACGCTTTCGTAAACGCAAAGGTAAGCGGTTTGTGGTCCGTGAACGCGGTGAAGGGCCGACCTTCGAGGAAGTACCTGAAATGCCGGATTGCCAGGTAGAGCGCCAACAGTTCCCGGTCGAAAGCACCGTACTTAAGCTCAGGTGGCAGCAGGTGTTTGCTGAAAAACGCCAGGGGTTGCCAGCGACCTGCGATGAGTTGCTCCAGCACCCCACCGACTGCCGTGTTAGATGCGTCCACTGTGAGGGCGGTAGGGGTGTCCATTCTGGGATGTACTAGCATTGCGGCGTCCGCCAAAGCTTCTTTCGTTTGAACAAAAGCGGCAGCGGACTCCTCGTCCCAGGTAATGTCCTTGCCCGGACCTGACATCAGGGCGAACAGGGGGCGCATGATCCGGGCAGCTGAAGGGAGGAAGCGGCGGTAGAAATTGACCATACCTACGAATTCCTGAAGGCCTTTGATCGTGGTGGGTCGGGGAAAGAGGCGGACCGCATCTACCTTAGCGGGCAGAGGGGTTGCCCCGTCTTTAGTAATCCTATGGCCCAGGAAGTCAATGGTATCGAGTCCGAACTGGCATTTGGCGGGGTTGATTGTAAGACCGTACTCAGTCGGGCGCAGAGTTGACGGAGGTGGGACAGATGCTCCTGACGACTGCTACTGGCTATGAGGATGTCATCCAAATAGATGAACGCGAAGTCCAGGTCCCGTCCCACCGTGTCCATTAACCGCTGGAACGTCTGTGCGGCATTCTTCAGGCCGAACGGCATGCGAAGGAACTCGAAAAGGCCAAACGGGGTGATGAGAGCCGTTTTGGGGACGTCGTCAGGATGCATCGGGATTTGATGGTACCCTCGGACGAGGTCTACCTTGGAGAAGATCCGTGCGCCGTGCAGGTTTGCTGCAAAGTCCTGAATGTGCGGCACAGGGTAGTGGTCCGGTGTGGTAGCCTCGTTCAGCCTGCGGTAGTCGCCGCACGGTCTCCAGCCCCCCGTCGCTTTGGGCACCATGTGCAGGGGGGAAGCCCATGGGCTGTCGGACCGCCGGATGATCCCCAATTCCTCCATCCTCTGGAACTCCTCCTTCACCAGTTGGAGCTTGTCCGGGGGAAGCCGCCGAGTGCGGACGTGGAGGGGTGGTCCCTGGGTCGGGATGTGGTGCTGTACGCCGTGCCTGGGCATGGCCGCTGTGAACTGCGGTGCCAGAACCGATGGGAAATCCGCCAGGACCCTGGTGAAGTCGTTGTCGGACAGCGTGATGGAGTCGAGGTGAGGGGCTGGCAACTGAGCTGCACCCAGGGAGAACGTCTGAAAGGTTTCGGCGTGTACCAGTCTCTTCCTGGGCAGGTCGACCAGTAGGCTGTGAGCTCGCAAAAAATCCGCACCCAGAAGCGGTTGAGCTACGGCGGCCAGTGTGAAGTCCCACGTGAACTGACTGGAGCCGAACTGTAGCTGCACCTGACGGGTGCCATAGGTCCTTACTGTGCTGCCATTCACGGCCCTCAGGGGGGGACCCGGTGCCCTGCTGCAGGTGTCATAACTCGTCGGAGGTAAAACGCTGATCTCAGCCCCAGTATCGACCAAAAACTGGCGTCCCGACCTTCTATCCCACACATACAGGAGGCTATCCCGATGGCCAGCCGCCATAGCCATCAGCGGCGGCTGGCCCTGGCGTTTCCCGGGAACTTGCAGGGCGGGCGACAGCGGCGGGCTTCTGCGCCCCACCGCTGGTGGTAGAAGCACCAGTGTTCATTGGGCCGGGGGTTAGCGGGCTCTGCGGCCAGGCCTGGACTGGTTTGCTGCCGGGAGCGTGGCTGGGAGATCTGTGCGATGGACGCCCCGCTCACCTTTTTGGCGTTCCACAGCAAGTCCGCCTGGGCTGCCACCTTCCGGGGGTCACTGAAATCCGCGTCGGATAGCAGCAGGCGTATGTCCTCAGGCAGCTGCTCCAGGAATGCCTGCTCAAACATGAGGCATGTGTGTCTGCCGGGGGCGACTGTACGAACTCCGTGACCTGGGCCGCTGTGTCCTGGTCGAGGGAGCTCACCACGTAGTAGTAGCGGGTGTCTTCTGAGGTGATCCGGCGAACGTGGAATTGGGCTTCGGCTTGCTGGAACCATAGGTCCGGGCGCTGTGTCCAGAAACCCGGCAGTTTCAACGAAACCGCATGAACAGAGGCGGTGTCGGTCATTTCTGGTCCAAAAATCGTTTGGACCGTCGGGGTCACCAATTGTAGCGGTGTGCTACACGCAGCGCTAAAATTACGACACGGAGTCGGTAACTGCAGTCGAAGGAAAAAACTTTATTCAAAATCCTCAGCCTCACTTTTAAGCCTCCCTCAACCTGCCCCCCGTGGCGCAGAGGCTCCAAAGCTCTGTGCTCGCAAACCCCCGTAGGCTGTTTAATTGTGAGCCGGTTCGGATGTGCCAGGAAATGGGTCGCCACAGTATAAAAAATTATATGGATGGGGTATAGATTGGGTAAATGCAAGCAGTCTTTTTCCCCGAAGGTTGGGTGAGACTACAACTAGAGGTCACGCATTAAGCAGAAGCCCATGATCTTTAAGAGTGAAAGGTGAAATATTTAAGGGGAACCTGCAGGGAAACTTCTTCACTCAGCTGGTGGAGTGTGAAACGAGTTGCCAGCAGAAGTGGTGCGTGTGATTTGAATCTTTCAGAGATGTTTGGATAGGTACATGGATGGGAGTGGTTTTGGGGGGCTATGGTATAGGTAAGGGGAAAGGCCTGTTTCCATGACTCTTCAACTTTGCCCCTTCATCTTCCTGACAGTCTCACTATAAACTACCTCTTCAGCCCGATCACTCCAATTCCTCACCCCCTGTTGAATTTGTTTAACCCATCCCCAACTGCTCTGGGAAACCTGCCTGGGGGGATATTGGTCCCCCTCGGGGTCGGGTGTCACTCATCACTTTTGTACAGATGAAATTTTCACCAAAAGAGATGCAAATGATCCAAAATCAGAAACGCTACCCCATGCACCAGTCCTTCAGCCACTTATTCATATGCCAAATCATCCTATCCTTGTCATCATTGCGTGTGGCATAGACAACAATCCAGAGATTGTTACCCCGAGATTCTGCTTTTCAGCTTTCTATCTAGTTCTCTAAGTTCCCTCTTTAGGGCCTCTTCTCTTTTCCTTCCTATGCCATTAGTATCAAAATGTACCATGTTGTCTGGCTGCTCACCCTTCCCCTTTAGAATGTCATGTACACAGTCAGAGACATCTCTGGAATGCAACACTCCATCTGGGTCCCTCTATCACATCCACAGACTCTCCTACCTACTCCTCTACGGAATTTCCCATTTTCACTGCACTCCTCCTTTGCCTCCTTCCCTTCTGAGCTACAGCACCAGAATCACTGCGGCTCCCCACTGGTAGGTTATTCCCAACAATATCTAATACTCTATTGTACTTATTGTAGTTATTGAGAGAAGAGCAAGAGAGGCACTCTGTATGGGCTGCCTGTTTCCCTTGCCTGACAGTCACCTATTCACCTACCTCCTGTAACCTCGGAGTGGCTTCCTCACTGTAGCTCCTATATATCACCGCTGCAGACTCCTGTATGACCCAAGGTCATTGAGGTGCAGCTCCAGTTCTTTAATGCATTCTCTGAGGAACTGCAGCTCGGTCCACCTGGTGCAGATGTGGTTATTCGGGAGGTTGCAGATCTCCGAGAATTCCCACATCTCACACAAAGAACATCATCCAGCCCCTGGAACCATTCTTACTGCCCTAACGATACACTTACAGATGAAGAATGAATAAGAAAAAGCTGACCAGATTCTTACGTCGCCTATGCCTGCTGAGCCAAAGCCAAATCTCTCCACTTGGCTGCACCTGCTGCACTCCAATAATGGCAGCTTTGTTTACCCTTTGTGGTGGGGAAGATGCTGGAATCAATTATAAAAGATGAAATAACAGCACATTTGGATAGCAGTGACAGGATCGGTCTGAATCAGGATTGATTTGCGAAGGGGAAATCGTGCTTAACTAATCTTCCGGAATTTTTTGAGGATGTAACTATGAAAATGGACAATGGAGAGCCAGTGGATGTAGTGTATCCGGAATTTCAGAAAGCCTTTGATAAGGTCCCACATAGGAGATTAGTGGGCAAAATTAGAGCACATGGTATTGGGGGTAGGGTACTAACATGGACAGAAAATTGGTTAGCAGACAGGAAACAAAGAGTAGAGATTAACGGGTCCTTTTCAGAATGGCAGGCAGTGACTAGTGGGGTACCGCAAGGCTCGGTGCTGGGACTGCAACCATTTACAGACAGACAGACAAGACATACTTTATTGATCCCGAGGGAAATTGAGTTTCGTTACAGCCGCACCAACCAAGAATAGTGAAGAAATATAACAGTATAACACCATAAATAATTAAATAAAAATAAGTTAATCATGCCAAGTGGAAATAAGTCCAGGACCAGCCTATTGGCTCAGGGTGTCTGACACTCTGAGGGAGGAGTTGTAAAGTTTGATGGCCACAGGTAGAAATTACTTCCTATGATGTTACATCTCAGTGGAATGAGTTTCTGGCTGAATGTACTCCTGTGCCTAACCAGTACGTTATGGAATGGATGGGAGACATTGTCCAAGATGGCATGCACTTGGACAGCATCCTCTTTTCAGACACCACCGTCGGAGAGTCCAGTTCCACACCCACAACTTCACTGGCCTTACGAATGAGTTTGTTGATTCTGTTGATGTCTGCTACCCTCAGCCTGCTGCCCCAGCACACAACAGCAAACATGATAGCACTGAATACGTACACGACACTGGAAGAACTCAGCAGGTCAGGCAGCATCCATGAGAAAAGTGTAGCCAAAGTTTCGGGCCGAGACCCTTCATCAGGAATGGGGGGAAAGAGAGGTCCGAAGCCCAGTAATAGAGATAGGGGAGGGAGAAGGGCTAGAGGCGCCAGGTGGAGAACCAATCAGAGGAAGGATAAATGGGGGAGGGGATAAGCATGAAAGAACTGTAGAGATAAAGGAGCAGAAAGTTGAAAGGGGAGAGAGGCAGAGAAGGAACTAGGATAGGATAGGATAGCACTGACCACCACAGCCTCATAGAACATCCTCAGCATCGTCCGGCAGATGTTAAAGGACCTCAGTCTCCTCAGGAAATAGAGACGGCTCTGACCCTTCTTGTAGACAGCCTCAGTGTACTTTGACCAGTCCAGTTTATTGTCCATTCGTATCCTTAGGTATTTGTAATCCTCCACTATGTCCACACTGGCCCCTTTGGATGGAAACAGGGGTCACCGGTGCCTTAGCCCTCCTCAGGTCCACCACCAGCTCCTTAGTCTTTTTCACATTAAGCTGCAGATGATTCTGCTCGCACCATGTGACAAAGTTTCCCACCGTAGCCCTGTACTCAGCCTCATCTCCCTTGCCGATACATCCAACTATGGCAGAATCATCAGAAAACTTCTGAAGATGGCAAGACTCTATGTTGTAGTTGAAGTCCGAGGTGTAGATGGTGAAGAGAAAGGGAGACAGGACAGTCCCCTGTGGAGCCCCAGTGCTGCTGACCACTCTGTCTGACACACAGTGTTGCAAGCGCACGTACTGTGGTCTGCCAGTCAGGTAATCAATAATCCATGACACCAGGGAAGTATCCACCTGCATCACTGTCAGCTTCTCACCCAGCAGAGCAGGGCGGATGGTGTTGAACACACTGTATAAGTCAAAAAACATGACCCTCACAGCGCTCGCCGGCTTGTCCAGGTGGGCGTAGACACGGTTCAGCAGGTAGACGATGGCATCCTCAACTCCTAGTCGGGACTGATGGGCGAACTGGAGGGGGTCTAATTGTGGCCTAACCGTAGGCTGGAGCTGCTCTAGAACAAGTCTCTCCAGGATCTTCATGATGTGGGAGGTCAATGCCACCGGTCTGTTGTCATTGGAGCCACTGGGGCGCAGCATCTTTAGTACAGGAATGAGGCAGGATGTCTTCCACAGCACAGGAACCCTCTGGAGACTCAGGCTTACAATATACATTAATGATTTAGATGAAGGGATTAAAAGTAACATCAGCAAATTTGCAGATGACACAAAACTGGGTGGCAGTGTGAAATATGAGGAGGATGTTAGGAGAATGTAGGGTGACTTGGACAGGTTGTGTGAGTGGGCAGATGCAGCTTAATGTGGATAAATGTGAGGTTATCCACGTTGGTTGCAAGAACAGGAAGGCAGATTACTATCTGAATGGTGTCAAGTTAGGAAAAGGGGAAGTACAACGAGATCTAGGTGTCCTTGTTCATCAGTCACTGAAAGTAAGCATGCAGGTACAGCAGGCAGTGAAGAAAGCTAATGGCATGTTGGCCTTCATAACAAGTGGAGTTGAGTATAGGAGCAAAGAGGTCCTTCTGCAGTTGTACAGGGCCCTGGTGAGACCACACCTGGAGTATTGTGTTCAGTTTTTGTCTCCAAATTTGAGGAAGGACATTCTTGCTATTGAGGGAGTGCAGCGTAGGTTCACGAGGTTGATTCCTGGGATGGTAGGACTATCATATGTTGAAAGATTGGAGCGACAGGGCTTGTATACACTAGAATTTAGAAGGATGAGAGGGGATCTGATTGAAACATATAAGATTATTAAGGGATTGGACACATTTGAGGCAGGAAACATGTTCCCAGTGTTGGGGAAGTCCAGAACCAGAGGCCACAGTTTAAGAATAAGGGGTAGGCCATTTAGAACGGAGTTCAGGAAAAAATGTTTCACCCAGAGAATTGTGGATCTATAAAATGCTCTGCCTCAGAAGGCAGTGGAGGCCAATTCTCTGGATGCTTTCAAGAGTTAGATAGAGTTCTTAAAGATAGCGAAGTCAAGGGATATGGGGAGAAGGCAGGAATGGGGTACTGATTGTGGATGATCAGCCATGATCACATTGAATGGCAGTGCTGGGTCGAAGGGCTGAATGGCTTACTCCTGCACCTATTGTCTATTGCCCATTGTCCCTGCCTTATTTTTATTTGACTTTGCTAATGAATTCTGAACTCCTTTGTCAAGCTCTGAAAATATGACTACGTTCTTCTTAGGCACCGGCTTAATTGAGGCCTGCTTGAAGCAGGTGGGTACCCCAGACAGCTGAAGTGAGGTATTGAAGATATTGGTGAACACTCCAGCCAGTTGATCAGCACAGGTCTTCTGTACTGCGCCAGCTCCGCATCTGGGCTGGATGCTTTCCATGAGTTCACTCTTTCCGATGTGTTTGCAGGCTGAATGAATGACTGAATCCCTTCCCGCACTCAGAACAGGTGAATATTTCCCTCTGAGCTCTCTAGTGCATCGTAGCGAATCCCTCCCACACTTCAAGCAGTTGAACATCTGATATCTGGTGAAGATATACTGAAGTGTTCTCAGGGACCTGGATCCAATGGGTTTCAATGAGAAGTTAAAACAGAAAACTTCATTTCAAACATAGAGTAGATGCACATTTCAAGAGGGGATGAGATATGCCCTGAAGGAGGGACAATATAACAGTGTTACACAGGAAGTATCCAGACTATTACCCTCCAGGCAGCTTCAGCCAAATCTCACCCTTACATAGACATGCGCCTTCCTACAACTGGTGTGCTATCTATCTATCCTGTACCATCACTGACCTTATCAACTTTGAGGATCTCCCATCCACCGCCATCAACCTTACCCTGCACCTGCCATTTTTACCTCCTACCCAAGATCCAAAACTTGTCTGTCTAGGTAGACCCATTTATTCTGCTTGTTCCTGCCCACTGAACTTATATCTGCATACCTCGACTGTTAAATGCTCCCTGGTTCATTCCCTTTGTACATCTGCGATACTTCACAAGCTCTTGATCTTTTCAGTAACTACAAGTTCCCTGGTCTTGATCATCTCATTTTCACTATGGATGTCCAGTCTGTTCACACCTCTGTCACGAGGGCTTTAAAGCTCTCCGCTTCTTTCTGGACAACAAACCCAACCGCTCTCATACATCTAGCAGAACTGGTCTTCACGTGCAGTAATTTTTCCTTCAGCTGCCCCCACTTCCTACAAACCAAAAATGTAGCCGTGGGCACTCACATAGGTCCCAGTTATGTCTGACTTTTTGTCGGCTGTGTGCTGACAACTTGACAGTAGTATCCCCAGCTCTTCCTGTGTTCCATCAATGTCGGCATTGGTACTGATTCCTGCAGCCATGCTGAGCTCGCCGACTTCATCAACGTTGCCTCCAACTTCCACCCAACTTGGTCCATTTCTGACACCCTCCTCCCCGTTATCGATCTCTTTGTTTCCATCTCTGGAGACACTCTGTCTACTGATATTTTTCATAAATTCACAAAGGCTCACAGCTACTTGGACCATATCTCTTCCCATCTTGTCACGAGTAAAAATGCCATCCCCAGTTCCTCTGTTTCTGCTGCACCTGCTCTCTGGTTGAGACCTTACATTCCAGAATTAATGAGCTGTCCTCCTTCAAAGCAAGGGGCTTCCTTTCCTCCACTATCAACCCTGCCCTCACCCAAATCTCTTTCATTTCATGCATGTCTGCCCTCACCTTATTCTCCTGCTGTGATACCAGAGATAGGGTTCCTCTTGTCCTCACCTACCATCCCACTAGCCTCCACAACCAGCACACAATTCTCCCTAAACACAAAGTACACTGCAGGAGCAGGCCAAAACTATAGGCCTATCAGGACAGTCAGGCTTATGGATCTCGGGGAGGAGGTAAAACTGAGCAGTGCAGGGTGTGGGAATTATGAGTTTTTTGGGCTGAGGATGGAAGGTCTCCAGAGTTGATAAGGGCAGTGATGGTATGGGAGACAATGGTTTGATGTTTTTTGGTGGGGTCCTATTCCAGGGGTAAGTAAGAGGAGGTGTCAGAGAGCTGCCATTTGGCCTCAGTGTGGTAGAGGTCTGTCCGCCAGACCACTACAGCACCACCTTTGTCTGCAGGTTTGATGGTGAGGCCCCAGCTATGCCTATAATTTCAGTCTGCTCCTGCCACACCGAACTTGTATCTGCCTACCTGGACTCCATTCAGTCCCTCCCTACCTACATCCGGGATACATCCCATGCCCTCCACCTCTTCAATAACTTCCAGTTCCCCGGTCCCGACCGCTTCATTTTCACCATGGATGTCCAATCCTTATACACTTCAATTCCCCATCCAGAAGGCCTCAAAGCCCTCTGCTACTTTCTGGTGAATAGACCTCACCAGTTCCCCAACACCACCACACTCCTCAGGTTGGAGGAACTGGTACTCACACTTGATAACTTCTCTTTTGGCTCTTCCCACTTTCTTCAGACCAAGGTGCACTCGCATGGGCCCCAGCTATGCCTGCCTCTTTAAGGGTTATGTGGAACAGTCTATGCTCCAAATCTATACTGGCACTGCTTCCCAACTTTTCCTTCGCTACATTGGCGACTACATTGGTGCTGCTTCCTGCACCCATGCTGAGCTCATCAATTTCATCGACTTTGCCTCTAACTTTCACCCAGCCCTCAAATTCACTTGGTCCATCTCGGACACTTCTCTCCCCTTTCTCGATCTCTCAGTCTCCATCTCTGGAGATAGACTGTCCACTGACATCTTATATAAACCCACTGACTCCCATAAATACCTTGATTATACCTCTTCCCACCCTGCCAAATGTAAAAATGCTATTCCCTATTTCCAGTTCCCCTGTCTCCGCCGCATCTGTTCCAAGGATGAGGCTTTCCGTTCCAGGACATCCCAAAATCCCTCTTTCATTAAGAATCACGGTTTTTCTTCTGCCATCATCAATAATGCCCTCACCCACATCTCCTCCATTTCCCACACTTCAGCCCTCACCCCATCCTCCCGTCACCACAACAGGGACCGTGTTCCCCTTGTCCTCACCTATCACCCCACCAGCCTCCGGATCCAGCATATTATCCTCCGCAACTTCCGCCACCTTCAACAGGACCCCGCCACTAAGGACATCTTTCCCTCTTTACCCCTCTCTGCTTTTCGCAAGGATCGTTCTCTCTGCAAATGCCTGGTCCACATGTCCCTCCCCACAGATCTCCCACCAGGTACTTATCCTGTAAGCGAGCTGAGGCAACACTTCACTTGTGAGTCGGTTGGGGTAATTTATTGCATCCGGTGCTCCCGGTGCGGGCTCCTCTGCATCGGCAAGACCCGACGCAGATTGGGGGACCACTTCGTCAAGCACCTCTGCTCCGTCTGCCACAACAGACAGGATCTCCCAGTTGTCACCCACCAACTCTGCTTCACATTGCCATTTGGATATGTCCATACATGGCCTTCTCTACTGCCATGATGAGGCCAAACTCAGGCTGGAGGAGCAATAACTCATATATACCGTCTGGGTAGTCTCCAGCCCCTTGCTATGGACATTGAATTCTCCAACTTCTGGTAATTCCCTCCCTCTCCCTTCCCCCATCCCACTTTCACTCTGTCTCCTCTTCTAGCTGCCTCTCATCTCTTTCATGATTCTGCCTTCTTCTACCACCCATAGTGTTTTCCCTTTACATTCCTTCTTCACCTCTCCTGCCTATCCCCTCCCTGCTTCCCCTCCCCCACCCCTTGATCTTTCCTCTGATCTTCAGTGTCTATAACCATGTCCTTAGACAACAGTGTTCAATGTCTTTAACCCTATCCTTGGACAACCATGTTCAGTATCTATAACTCTATACCTGGACATACGTGTAGAGCATCTTTTACCCCATCCTGGGCATCTGTGTTCAGTGTTTATAAACCCATGCTTGGTTTAAAAACCCATTTTTAGCTTCTATAACACTAACCTTGGAAAACTCTGTTCAGTGTCTGTGACCCTATCCATAGACAACACTGTTCAGCGTCCATAAACCCATTCTTGGACAAACGTGTTCAGCATCTATCAACCTTCCTCAGGGAACCATGTTCAGCATCAAACACAATATCCTTAGACAACCACGTGTCTACAACCCTATCCTTGAGTAACCGTGTTAAGTGTCCATAACCCTATTCTTAAAAAATCCTGTTCAGTGTCTATAATCCTATCCTTGGGCAACCGTTTTCAGAGTCTATAACCCCATCCTTAGACATCTGTGTTCAGCGTCATTCACCCTATACTTAAACAACCACGTTCAGAGACCATCACCCCATATTTGAACAACCATGTCAGACACTCAGCTTGCCATCTTCTTCAGCCTGCTGAAAGTCATGCAGGAAATTCAAGGGAAACCTCTTCACTCACTAAGTGGTAACTTGTTTGAAACCCATCACCACAGGGAGAGCAGGAGGTGAACAGCAGGGAAGGATTTAAAAGGACTGTCATGGAATAAAACCACTGGCAGGGACCAGCTGAGCTGAATTGACTCCCTAATGTACCTGGGTGCATTGTAGATTCACTAAGTCTCTGAGACAGAGTTTAAAATAGAACTGATTTGTCACAGATCCAGAATATTAAACTACAGTCTCATTGAATATGAATATCAGAAGAAACTCTTCCCAAGTCCAGGGTGCAGAACTGGGTGTGATTAACAACAGCAATAATTACAGAGTTTGACACCAGCACTTATGAACTTGCCTCTGGATTCAGTAACTGTGATGGTTAAATATCCAGCATGCAGCTTATTTAAACCTTTCCCCCAGTGTGAACTCAGTAGTGCTTCTGCAGATTGGATGAATGATTAAATCCCTTCCCACATTCGGAGCAGGTGAACAGCCTCTCTCCAGAATGAACTTGCAGATGTTGTTTCAGGTAGGATGATCGAATGAATCCCTTCCCACAGTCATAGCAGGTGAATGGTCTCTCTCCAGTGTGAACTCACTGATGTTCCTTCAGGAGAGATGAGTGGCTGAATTCCTTCCCACAATCTCAACAGGTGAACGGTTTTTCCCCAGTGTGAACTCGCTGGTGTGTTAGTAGGTTTGATAACTGAGTGAAACCCCTCTTACAGTCTGAACAGATGAGTGGCCCCTCCCCAGAGAGAACTCGCTGATATACCTTTAATTGGGATGACTGACTGAATACCTTCCCACAGTCCGAGCAGATGAATGGCCTCTCCCCAGCATGAACTCACTGATGTACCTTCAGTTGGGATGACCGAGTGAATCCCTTCCCACATACTGAGCAGGTGAACAGTATCTGTGCAATTTGAATTGACTGGTGTGCCAATCAGTTAGATGATTGATTGAATCTCTTCCCATAGTCTGCGCAGGTGAATGGCATCTCTCATGTGTACACACTGGTGTGTCTGTAGATGGGATGACAGAGTGAATCACTTCCCAGTCTGAGCAGATGAACAGCCTCTTCACACTGAGAGCTCACTCGTGTCAGCAGATTAGATTACAGAGTAAATCCATGGAATCTCTGTTGAACAGTCCCTTCCTTGTCAACTCATTGGTGTCTCTGTGGATAAACTGAATCTCTTCCTACATACAGAGCAAAAACAGATGGATCAAGTGAATGGCATTTCACTGCCGTGAATTTTCTGTTGTATCATCAGTTTGGATGACAGAATGAATTGCTTCCCGCAAACAGAACAGATCAACAAATGCTGGTGTGTTCTCAGCACCCACCCCGGTTCCAGTGGATTCACTCAGATACATCTTCATCTCTAAGGATCAAGAACAGATATATTGATGTTACAAAGGAAATAACAGGTCACTCCTTAAATATCTGGATAGAGACGTTAGACCTGAACTGTGTTTGAGATTCCTGCATACCAATTCTTTATCATTTCTAACCTGCGAAATAGTAAATTCCTGCCTGTCTTCAATCTGCAACGTGGCTCAGTTTGTCTCTCTCTATTAGAATTATTTCAAGTTCTGGGCCTGTCCCATGGTGCTACAAAGAGCACATGACATTACATGGCTGATCCTGGAGACTTTCTAATTACTCTGACCCACTCCCCCACCCATGAGGTGATTGATGGTGGTGAACTCATCAATGATAATGCTAATGAATACAAGGGAGAGGGCAGAAGTATTTTTGTTTACAGTGTGGCACTTTTGTGATGTGAAAGCTACAGATCACCTACTACCCAGGAGAAAGGTGTTTGATAGAATCATGTACCCAGAGAGAACAATACAAAACATATTCTCATTGGGGAGAAAGTGGTAACACAAAGGTGATTTTCCTCGAAAACTAAGTCTGATGGAAGGATTTTGTTTTTATCCCCCCACGCAGCACTAATTGATATTTTCATTCACTGGAAGGTATACTCTTCATCCCAGATTAACTCACAAATATATTTTTGTTCTAAGCCTCTAGTCCTTGAATTTAGATAGCTGGAGCTCGGCAGTGTGACAGATCTATCCACTCTCACTCCCTCCATCTGAGCTTTCAAACACACCCAATGGATTGCTGGAGAAAATGTTAAAAGTATCACTCATGTCTGCGTTAACACACAGAAAAACCCATAGAAGCTGACAGTAGAGTATCTTTCAAGAAGATGAACCCTCACAACGTGACAGGCTCCAATGGAGTTCCTGGTAGGGTTCTGAAAACCTGTGCTGAGGGTGGAGGGGCATTCAAAGACATTTCCAATCTCTCATTACTACAATAGGAGGTTCTGACCTGCTTCAAAAGACATAGGGGTAGAATTAAGCCATTCAGCCCATCGTCTGCTCTGCCATTCTAACATAGTTGATCCCAGATCCCACTGAACCCCATACACCTGCCCTCTCACCATATTCTTTGATGCCCTGATGGATCAGGAAATTAACAATTTCCACCTTAAATATACCTACAAATGGCCTCCACTGCTATATGTAACAGAACATTCCACAGATTCACTACTCACTGGCTAAAAAAAACCCCTCCTTACCTCTGTTCTAAAACCACAGGATACATCTCCTCCACATCCACCATCTATACCTTACAACATTTGGTAGGTTTTAATGAGATCATTACACATACTTCCAAATTCCAGTGAGTACAGGCCCAAAGCTACCAAACACTCCTCATATGTTAACCCCTTCATTCCCAGAATCATCCTTGTCAACCTCCTCTGGACTCTCTCCAATGAAAACATATCTTTCTGAGATATGGGGCCCAAAACGTTGACAATACTCCAAGTGCAGCCTGACTAGTGTCTTATAAAGGCTCAGCATTATCTCCTTGCTTTTATATTCTAATCCATTGCAATAAATGCCAACATTTCATTTTCCTTCTTTACCACAGACTCAACCTGCAAATTAACCTTCTGGGAGTCTTGCTTGAGGACTCCTAAGTCTCTCTGCACCTCTGATGTTTGAATCTTCTCCCCATTTAAACAATAGTCTGTTCCTTTTACCAAAATCATTATACATTTCCCAATACTGCCGCTTTTTTGTCCATTCTTCCAATCTGTCTAAGTTCTGCTGCAATTGCATTGCTTCCTCAGCATTACCAATACCTCCACCTATCTTCGTGTCATTCACAAACTTTGCCACAAAGACATCAATTCCATTATCTAAATCAATGACAAAAATGTGAAAAGTAGCAGTCCCAATACAGACCTTTAGGAACACCACTAGTCACTGGAAGCCAACCAGAAACGATCCCTTTTAATCCCACTTGCTGTCAGCTATTCCTCCATCCATCTCAGAGACAAGAGATTTCTCCTCATCCCTGGTTTTAAATGGCTATCTTTGTATCTTGATTGTAATGCCACAGGATTTTATCTTGTTAAGCAACCTCTTATCAAATGCCTTCTGAATATCCAAATAAATGACATTCACTACCTCTCCTTTGTGTACCCTGCTGGTTACTTCCTCAAAGAACCCTAACAGATTTGTCAGGCAAGATTTTCCTTCACAGAAACCATGCTGACTTTGACTTATTTTATCATTAGTCTCAAAGTACCCAAAACCTCATCCAACAGACACTTTACCAACCACTGAGGTTAGACCAACTGGCTTATAATTTCCTGTCTTTTGCCTTCCTCCCTTCCTAAAGAGTGGAGTGACATTTGCAATCTTCCAGTCCTCTGAGACCATGCCAGAATCAAGTGATTCTTGAAAGAGCAAGTCTAATGCATCTGTTATCTCTTCAGCAACGTCTCTCAGGACTTTGGGACGTAGTCCATCTGGTCCAGGTGATTTATCCACCTTAAGACCTTTGATTTTTGCCTAGCACATTTTCCTTTGTAATAGCAATGGCAGTCACTCCTGCTACCTGACATTCACAGACCTCTGGCATACTGCTAGTGTCTTCCACAGTGAAGACAGATGCAAAGTACCCATTAAGTTCATCTGCCATTTCTTTGTCCCCCATTAATAGCTCATCAGCATCCTTTTCCAGTGGTCCAATAATAACTGTCACCTCACCAGTGCCCAAGAAGAACAGGGTGAGCTGCCTTAATGACTATTGTCCATTAACACTTATATCTATGGTAATGAAGTGCTCTGAGAGGTTGGTAATGGTTAGAGCCGACTCCTGTCTCAGCAAGGAACTGGGCCCACTTCAATTTGTCTAGAATAAGTCTACAGCAGACACAAATTTATTGACTCTTCCTGCAGCCTTGGATTGCCTGGATAATACTAGTACTTTCATCAGGGAAGGATCAGACCAGAAGGTATATTATTGAAAGGCAAAATTGCAACAACAGGTATGGCAGGTCTGATAGTTTGAAGTGTGTATATTTTATTATGGTTGTACATGTTATTCTGGTGCACGTGTTATTATGGGAACAATGACCACCGCTCCTTAATTTTCAGGATAGCTATAGATAAAAATAGGTATGGCCCTTGCAGGAGACTTTGAAATTGGAGTAGGGCAAATTATGAGAGCATTAGGAACTAAGAAGTGTTAATTGGGAACATCCTTTCTCTGGCAAATCTACATCACACATGTGCAAGGCATTTAAAGGTCAATTGCACAGAGTACAGGAAAAGTATGTACAGGAAGGATGGGCATGGACAGTGAAGAGATCCTTGGATGTCCAGAGAGGTGATGAATTTAGTCAAGAAAAAGGAAAAGTCTGTCAAGCTTCAGAAGTTTGAATCAAAGGAAGCACATGAGGAGTATAAAGAAGCCAGAAAAGAACTAAACAAGGGAAGTAGGAAAGCCAGGAAGGACCATGACAAGTCCTTGGCAAGTAGGATTAAGGTGAATCTCAAGGCAATCTATACACATATCAAGAGAAAGAGGATTTTTAAATCGATGCAAGAGGCTGAGAGTGA
Source organism: Hypanus sabinus (assembly GCF_030144855.1). Taxonomy (NCBI): domain Eukaryota; kingdom Metazoa; phylum Chordata; class Chondrichthyes; order Myliobatiformes; family Dasyatidae; genus Hypanus; species Hypanus sabinus. The sequence goes on along the minus strand of NC_082734.1, from coordinate 38,233,878 downwards.
AGGACTAAAGGCATCTCGGAGAGAAGTCATTTTTTTACTGCTTGGGGGAGAGGAGCTAGACTGCAGAGGTGCATGATGTAGAATGCCAAAGGTTTAAAAAAAAACACCATATACAGTGGCTATTGTTAGAGTGGACTGACTCAGAGTGGGACGGCTTTGGCTCAACAGGCTTCAGCATGAACAGGCAGGGGCGAGTTCTGTTTTGTTTAGAGTAGAGACAGGCAGGATGTTGGAATGCTCCTCTTGCAGAATGTGGGAGGTCTACAACGACGCCTGCAAACAGTGCATCTAGCTGCAGCTCCTAACAAACCGTGTTAGGGAACTGGAGCAGGAGCTGGATGACCCCTGGATCATTCGGGAGAACGAGGAGTTTATAGATAGCAGTTTCAGGGAGGTAGTTACGCCACAGGAGCAGCACACAGGTAATTGGGTTACCGTCAGGCAAGGGAAGGGGAAAGGGCAGGCAGAGCAGAGCTCCCCTGTGGCCATTCCCCTCAACAACAAGTTGGATACTGTTGGGGGGGATGACTTACCTGGGACAAGCTGCGGCAGCTGGATCTCTGGCACTGAGTCTGGTTCTGCAGTGCAGAAGGGAGGGAGGAAAAAGAGGAGAGCGGTAGTGATAGGGGACTTGATAGTTAGAGGCTCAGACAGGAGGTTCTGTGGTCGTGACAGAGACTCCTGGATGGTTTGTTACCACTCGAGTGTCAGGGTCAGGGATGTCTCTGATCGTGTGCACAGCATTCTGAAATGGGAGGGTGAGCAGCCAGATGTCGTGGTGCACATCGGTACCAACGATGTAGGGAGAAAGAATGAGGAGGTCCTGAGGAGTGAGTATAGAGAGCTTGGTAGGAAGTTAAAAAGCAGGACCTCAAGGTGGTAATCTCAGGATTGCTATTTGTGCCACGTGCCAGTGAGGGTAAGAGTAGGATGCTCTGGAGGATGAACACGTGGCTGAGAAACTGGTGTAGGGGGCAGGGTTTCAGATTTCAGGATCATTGGGACCTCTTCTGGGCAGGTGGGACCTGTACAAGAGAGACGGTATCCTTGCAGGGAGGGGTGTTAGTGCTATTGGGGGGGAGGGTTTAAACTTGATTTGCAGTGGGATGAGAACCAGAGTGCCAGAGCAGATAGTGGAGCGTGGGTGAAAATAAATGATGTTAAAGGTTCATGCAAAATCACAAATAGAATGGTTGTGTGTGGTGGTAATAACCTTCTGAGGTGTGTCTATTTTAATGTGAGGAGTATTGTGGGGAAGGCTGACGAGCTGAGGGCCTGGATTGACACGTGGAATTATGACATTGTAGCCATTAGTGAAACTTGGCTACAGGAGGGGCAGGACTGGCAGCTTAATGTTCCAGGGTTCCGGTGTTTCAGACATGATAGCGGCAGAGGGATGAAGGGTGGGGAAGGGGTGGCATTACTAGTCAGGGAAAATGTTACAGCAATGCTCATGCAAGACACGTTAGAGAGCTTGTCTACCGAGTCCATATGGGTGCAGCTGAGAAACAGGAAAGGTATGACCACATTAATGGGGCTGTATTAATGGACCACCCAATAGTCAGCGAGAATTGGAGGAGCAAATCTGCAGAGAGATAGCAGGCAACTGCAGGAAACATAAAGTTGTGATCGCAGGCGATTTTAATTTTTCACATATTGATTGGGACTCCCATACTGTTAAAGGTCTAGATGGGTTAGAGTTTGTAAAATGTGTTCAAAAAAGTTTTCTAAATCAATATATAGAGGTACAGACTAGAGAGGATGCAATATTAGATCTCCCATTAGGAAACGAGATAAGACAGGTACGGAAGTGTGTGTAGAGGAACACTTTGGTTCCAGTGAACATAACATCATTAGTTTCAACGTGATCATGGATAAAGATAGATCTGGTCCTTGGATTGAGGTTCTAAACTGGAAAAAGGCCAAATTTGAAGAAATGAGAAAGGATCTAAAAAGTGTGGATTGGGACAGGTTGTTCTCCGGCAAGGATGTGTTTGGTAAGTGGGAGGTCTTCAAAGGAGAAATTGTGAGAGTGCAGAGTTTGTATGTTCGTGTCAGGATTAAAGGCAAAATGAATAAGTATAAGGAACCTTGGTATTCTAGGGATATTGGAACTCTGATAGGAATATCTGTGTCGGGATATTTGAAGAAGAGAGAGATGTATGACATGTTTTGGAAACGGAACAAATAAGGTGATTGAGGAGTATAAAAAGTGCAAAAAATACTTAAGAAAGAAATCAGGAGGGCTAAAAGAAGATATGAAGGTTTACCAGGATGTTGCCGGGACTTGAGAAACTGAGTAACAGAGAAAGGTTGAATAGGTTAGGACTTCATTCCCTGGAGCATAGGAGAATTAGGGGTGATTTGATAGAGGTGTATAAAATTATGATGGGTATAGATAGAGTGATTGCAAGCAGGCTTTTTCCACTGAGGCTAGGGGAGAAAAAAAAACCGGAGAACATGGGTTAAGGGTGAAGGGGGAAAAGTTTAAAGGGAACATTGGGGGGGGGGGGCTTCTTCACACAGAGAGTGGTGGGAGTGTGGAATGAACTTCCAGATGAAGTGGAAAATGTGGGCTCACTTTTGACATTTAAGAAAAACTTGGACAGGTACATGGATGAGAGGGGTTTGGAGGGATATGGTCCAGGTGCAGGTCAGTGCGACTGGGCAGAAAAATGGTTCGGCACAGCCAAGAAGGGCTAAAAGGCCTGCTTCTGTGCTGTAATGTTCTATGGTTCTATGATAACCAGAAAGAGGGTGGGCCACTCAAGGATTAAGGGGGGGCGGGAACACCTGCTTGGATGCAAAGAATGTGAGTGAGCTACTTATTGAGTTCTTTGCTTCAATATTTATCAGGGAAAAAGATATGGAGGAGCAGGAGATCATGCTGGATGTATAGAAGTTGCCAGTGGCATCAGAACATGACAGTTAATTTTTGCCCACTAGCACTCCACACAAGCTGCAGTTCGCAATCACACACGTTCTTTCTGAGGCTGTGCCAAACAAACTTGAGTCCAACCATTTTCTGTGAGGACTTCTGACTCAGTTCTGAGAGGCCATGTATGGAGTCGAAAACAGTGTCTACAGTTTGCTGTCATGATGGGGCAAGGGCAATCGCTTGTGCACAGAAGAGAAACCCCAGCTTTCCAAACCTTAATGTCAGCTAATCACATGGCTGTGACTGCTGTTCGTTAAGGCTGGACCTCTGAGTCAGTAACTTGGTCGGCTGCCGTGCTGGTGTAGTCAATCCCTATATGAATGGCCTCAACGACTGGCCGTGAGAAGCAATCAACCACGGCATTATTTTTCACCTTGATATGTTGTATATAAGTTGAGAAGTCATATGTAGGCCAGGTGACATTGCTGCCTTGTAGACCAAGAGTCTGATATTTTGGCCATCATGTGCATGAAAGGTTTTGTGGTCAATGAACGCTGTGACCCTCAAACAAAACAAAAATGGCGGACAGCCATATAGAGACCAAGAATCTCACAGTCAAGTGTGCTATAATTCCTTTTAGAGAGACGGAGCTGCTGACTGAAGAAGGCAAGTGGCGCCACACACTCCTGACCAGCTGTTCATGCACAGCACCATCTGAGGCATCAGTTGTAGTAGCTATGGATACGCTGGGGAGCAGATGTGCCAGTAGGGTCACGTTGGAAAGGGCTCATTTGGTGTCATCAAAGCCCTGGTCATGTCCACTAACCAGTTAGGCACTTGACTGGGGGTGTTGTCTAGAAGTGCACTATACAGGGGGAGCATAATATTAAGCAGTGATAGAAATTCACCATGCCTAACAACTCCTGTAGATTTTTAACAGTGCGGTATGGCAGGAAATCCATAATAGTGGCTACGTTTAATGGGAGGGGTTTTGCACACTCAGATGTGATGTCTGAGAAAGTCAATGGTTGACAATCCAAAGTGGCATTTAGCAGGGTTAATAATCAACCCTTGTAGACTCAAGGTGTGCAGAGATGAGATTTGTGTTCGGATTTGGATGCACTGGCGACAAATATGTCATTCAGGTAAACAAAGAAAACATTAGTTTCTTAATATAGAGTCCATCAGCAGTTGGAAATTCTGCTGCATTTTTCAGTTCAAATGGCATGTGCAGAAACTCAAAAAGTGGTTATCACAGTTGTTTTGGGAATGCTCTCCAAGCACGGACTAGATTGACTTTGGAAAAAAATTAGCTTTCCGTCTAAATGTGCTGGTAAGACTTGAATGTGTGGGACTGGGTAATGATTGGGGGTAGTGACCTTGGGGGTCAGTAATCACCACACAGGTGGCAACCACAATCAGACTTAGGGACCATAGGGTGAAGTTCAGAGGCTATTCAACCAGCATACAATTCTGAGTCTTTCTATGTTGGCAAACAGCCTTTGCGGTTGCCAGCTTTTCTGGGTCCAGTCTACTTGTGCGGGCATGGACCAGCAGGCCAGTTGTGGGAATGAATTGTTCGACCCCACGTCTTCCAACTGTAGTTGAAAATGTGGGCTTGGTGAGGTTTGGGAATTTTCCTAGCAGTCGAGTGTTTGACATAGTTGTTGAGGGCAACTTGCTCGGGGTGCAGGGTAGTGTCCTTGACATCAACGAGTTCTGAACATCAACTAATAGCCCTTGGGCACACATGAAATCTGCACTGAGCAGAAGTCTAGCCACTCTGGGCAGGACTACGCCCCATGTGTAATGTCACCCACTGAAGCAGAGCGTCACCTGTAATGTCCCATAAGTCTGGATCTTGCTATTGTTAGCTGCCTCCAGCGAGGTTTCACTGTTCTTTGCCTTCTCATCAAGAGGCAATGCTGAGAGCACACTCACTTGAGCACCCATGTCAGGGTCCCTACTGTCATTCAAAGGTTGGTAAAAGGTGAATTTTCAGAGAGCTATATTTACCATGTTCAGGTGGGTGTTCAAGCAGACTTACCACCTTGAAATTGCCAAGCGACACTATGGTATGGTAGAATTTGGTGGTGTCGTCCACAAGGATTTCTCGCAGAGCAAACTGTGCCTCAGCTGGTATGAACCATGTGATGGCATTTTGCAGCCAAAGCTCCAGCAGTTTCAAAGTGACTATGTTGGCCAACATGTTCAATAACTCCAGAATAATCCTGGAGGATCGAGGTCACCAATGTAGGCTTATGCAAATAAAACAGCTTAAGGCATGTTATGTTGAATGAAACCCATAAACACATTCTATTGAACTCCAAATCTTACACAACAAAAGCACATTAAAAATCCTTAAGTGACAACATCATCTCATTTCATCTCTTACAGCGAAATTCCAACTCAATGTCAGTGGTTGACAATTTTGTATATTTCTCCCAATTACATAACTCTACAACAAAACTTTTCTGTGGTAAATTGTGGTGAACTATCACCGCAAGCAATGAAGAGACAAGATAAGGCTGATTCATGCGGCTGTGATGCAAAGTCAGAGCATGGCGTGTTTGAGGAGAGGTGCTCAGAGCAAGGTCAAGGCATGTTCAGGATGGAGATGGAGTTGGAGTGAGTGAATAGGAGAGGTCCAATTTTTGGGATTATTCCATTGGAGGCAGAATACATTCCCGTTTCTGCTCAGCAGATGGTAGCCTTTTCAACTTTATTGGCTAGGAGAGCCATTCTACTTAAATGGAAGGATCCTAATCCACGTACTGTTTTTTATTGGCTTTCCTCCATCATGTCCTGTTTCAGTTTAGAGAAAATAAGAAGTCGGACATTTGATACATCCTTTAAATTTGAAGAAATCTGGCGACTTTTTATTCAATATTTTCATCTGATTTGATTTATTGATTTTTGTACTGACTCATTTCCAGTTATTTTTTTGAAGTTTTGGCTTTGATCAGAAAGTCTTTCTTTTCTTGGTTTTACTCTCAGGATGGACTGCCCAGTCCTTTTCTTTTACCTTTTTGTTTTTGTTTGTAGAGAATAGTGGGTTTTTTTCATATAAAAAATTCAAAAGTTTTTTTTACGAATTGATTAGAGGAGAATTAATTATCTTTTTCCTTATTATACATTCTATATCAGATTAATACTATGTATGATTTTGATAATGTTTATTTCACCTTCTGTATGTATTGTTATTGATATACGTATTTGAGATAATTCTCCTCTTGCTTGTATATATCCTCTTTTTAAATAAATATAAAGATTGATAAAGAAAGAAAGGAGAGAAGTTGGTGTGGAAAAATTTCAGAACCCATCCACCCAAACCAGGAGCAAATAAAAACACAAAATGCTGGCAGAACTCAGCAGGTCAGACAGCATCTATGGGAGGAGGTAGTGACAACGTTTTGGGCCAAAACCCTTCATCAGGAGTGAAGTAACATGGGGTGGTCGAGGGGATAAGAAGTAGGGGGAGGGATGAAGTAGAGAGTTGGGAAGTGATAGGCTGAAGGAGAGTGGGCTGGGTGAAGGTGGAGAATTATGGAAAATAAAAGAGAAAGAAAGGTAGGGCTGGGGGGAGATTATAGTGAGGGGGGAAAAGAGAGAGAAAGAGAACCAAACTAAAATTATAGATAGGGATGGGGTAAGGTGGGGGGGCAGGGGTATCAGCAGAGGTCTGTGAGTTGAATGATCATACCGGCAGGTAGGAGGCTACCTAGGCGAGAGATAAGGTATTTCTCCATCGACCTGCGTGTGGCCTCATCTTGACGGTAGAGGAGGCCACGGACAGACATGTCGGAGTGGGGGTGGTCTGTGGAACTGAAGTGTGTGGCCACAGGGAGATCCCGCCACTGCTGGAGGACTGAGCGTCGGTGTTCGGCGAAATGGTCTCCCAGACTGCGGCGGGTCTCCCCAATGTATAAATGGCCACATCGGGAGCACCGGATACAGTATATCACCCCAGTTGACTCGCAGGTGAAGTGGTGCCTCACCTGGAAGGACTGTCTGGGGCCTAGGATGATGGTGAGGGAAGAAGTGTGGGGGCAGGTGTAGCACTTCTTCCGTTTGCAGGGATGAGTGCCTAGAGGGAGGTCGGTGGGGAGGGACGGGGGGATGAATGGACAAGGGAGTCACGTAGGGAGCGATCCCTGTGGAAAGCTGTGAGTGGGAGGGGGAGGGGAAGATGTGTTTGGTGGTGGGATCCCATAGGAGGTGGCAAAAGTTACGGAGGATTATACGTTGGATCCGTAGGCTGGTAGGGTGATAGGTGAGGACCAGGGAGACTGTCGCTGGTGGGCTGGTGGGGGGATGGGGTGAGGGCAGAGGTGCATGATATACGGGAGATGCGATGGAAGGCAGAGTTGATAGTGGACTGATGCACCATCAATAACTCTCTGAGGCGTGAGGCGAGATATCGGCTTTTATTGACTGGAAAAAAGAACAAGCAGCAATTGACCACCATGCTACATCCTGGAGACTGAGGGCAGGGCTCAGGCCTCAATCGCCTTTATACCGGGGCCTTTGGGAGGAACCACAGGAGCAGTCAACGGGGGGTGGGGGGGCGTGTCCAGACAGATATATGTAGTTCACCACATTCACCCCCCCTTTGTCTTAAAAGAAAGTCCCCATGGGGCGAAGCTTCTTACAAGTATATTTACAGGTTAAGTCTTTCAGGTGTTCGAATCTGTCGCTACGATCTACGTAGCACCGGCTGTGATTGCACAGATGCCGGTGGTGATTGCACCAGAGACAGTGATTGTGCTGGTTCCGGCCTAACTGGAGGTGTCAGCCCACTAGGCGTCAGTGATCCCTCATCCCAGGTGCAAGGCGCCTGGTATATGCGCGTGCGAGATGCCCGGTATAGGAGAATCGTGAGGAGTCTGTGTAGGGCTCGGTGTGCGCGGTGTCACCTTGGGTACAGGGTTCATAGTTACCGTGGAGCGTTCGGGGTAGTGGTCTGCTGCTCCTGCGGGCGCCAGGTCGCGGACGGAGACCGTGTCCTCCTGCCCATCAGGTAAGACCACGTAGGCATACTGGGGGTTCGCATGTAGAAAGTGAATCCTCTCGACCAGCGGGGAGTATTTATTGCTCCTCACATGTTTCCGGAGCAGCACTGGCCCTGGGGACGTCAGCCAAACTGGTAGAGTGGTCCCAGTGACAGACTTCCTGGGAAAAGAGAATAGGGGTTTGTGAGGGGTGGCATTGATGGACGTACACAACAGAGAGCGGATAGAGTGGAGTGCCTCGGGGAGGACCTCCTGCCATCGAGAGACCAGCAACCCTTTTGACTTAAGGGCTAAAAGTGTGGCCTTCCACACTGTGGCATTCTCCCTCTCCACCTGTCCATTTCCCTGGGGATTATAGCTTGTGGTCCAACTAGTAGCAATGCCCCTAGCCAGCAGGTACTGGCGCAGCTCGTCACTCATAAAGGAGGACCCCCTATCACTGTGGATATAGCAGGGATTTCCGAACAGGGTGGAGTGCTGGCGCAGGGCTTTTATGATGGACGTGGCAGTGGTGCCGGGGCAGGGTTTGGCAAAGGGGAACCGCGAGTACTCATCGATAATGTTGAGAAAGTAGACATTGCAGTCGGTGGAGAGAAAGGGGCCCTTAAAGTCGTTCAAAGGGGCGGGTGGCCTTGATAAGTTGCGCCTTTTCAGGACGGTAGAAGTACGGTTTGCACTCACCGCAGACTTGGCAGTCCCTGGTCATTGCCTTGATGTCCTCCAGGGAGTACGGCAGGTTTTGGGCTTTCACGAAATGATAAAATCGGGTGACCCCCGGGTGGCAAAGATGTGCTTGGAGGGCGTATAGCTGGTCGAGCTGTGCGCTGGCACACGCTGCTCCCCAGGATAGGGCATCAGGGGGCTCATTGAGCCTTCCAGGCTGGTACAGACTATCATAGTTGTAGGTGGAGAGTTCTATTCTCCACCACAAAATTCTATCATTTTTGATTTTGCCCCACTGTTGGTTGCTGAACATGAACGCAACTGAGCGCTGGTCAGTCAGCAAGGTGAACCTTTTGCCGGCGAGATAGTGCCTCCAGTGCCTAATAGCTTCCACTATGGCCTGGGCTTCTTTCTCCACCGCGGGGTGCCGAGTTTCAGAGCCTTGAAGGGTACGAGAGAATAATGCTATTGGCCTGCCTGCCTGATTGAGGGTAGCAGCAAGCGCGAAATCGGAGGCGTCACTCTCTACCTGGAAGGGAATGGTCTCCTCCACTGCATGCATCGTTGCTTTGGCAATGTCCCCTTTAATGCAGCTGAAGGCTGCGCGGGCCTCGGCAGAGAGGGGAAAAGTGGTAGACTTGACCAGGGGGCGGGCCTTGTCTGCGTAATGGGGGACCCATTGGGCGTAATAGGAAAAGAAGCCCAGGCACCGCCTGAGGGCTTTGAGGGTGGTGGGAAGAGGGAGTTCTAACAGGGGGCGCATACGGTCGGGATCAGGGCCAATGACCCCATTTTCCACGACATACCCAAGGATAGCGAGTCGGGTGGTTCCGAACACACACATGTCCCTATTATAAGTAAGGTTCAGGGGTTTGGCCACTTGGAAAAATTGTTGGAGGTTGGCGTTGTGATCTGGCCAGTCGTGACCACAGATGGTGATATTATCCAGATAGGGAAATGTGGCCTTCAGTTGGCACTGGTCCACCATCCGGTCCATTTCCCTCTGGAAGACAGAGACACCATTTGTGACACCGAATGGGACGGGCAGGAAGTGATAGAGCCTGCCGCTCGCCTCGAAGGCGATGTAGCGGTGGTCCTCTGGGCGGATGAGGATCTGGTGATAAGCGGATTTCAGATCTATTGTCGAGTACACCCTGTACTGAGCTATCTGGTTGACCATATCCACGATACGGGGTAGGGGGTACATGTCAAGCTGCGTGAACCTATTGATGGTTTGGCTATAGTCCACGACCATCCTATTTTTCTGCCTGGTCCGAACAACAACTACCTGGGCCCTCCAAGGACTTGTGCTTGGCTCAATGATCCCCTCCCTGAGCAGCCGCTGCACCTCTGACTGAATGAAGGCCCTGTCCCCCGCGCTGTACCTCCTGCTTTTAGTTGCCACAGGTTTACAATCGGGGGTCAGGTTGGCGAAGAGCAGTGGGGGAGGGATCTTGAGGGTGGAGAGGCTACAAGTGGTGTCAGTAGCACAGCTGTCGGCATGGTGCTGGGTGGGATGTGTGTGTTGGTGTGTGTGTGTGGTCAGTAGCGGGATATGTGACGAAGTCCCACAAAACTGAGGATTTCTGACAGTGAGTGGTGGGAGGGGCCCGTCATATGCCATAGTCACACTTTTCAGGTGGCTCCGGAAGTCGAGCCCCAATAGCACAGGCGAGCACAGTTGAGGCATGACCAGTAGCGCAAAGTTCCTATATTCTGTGCCCTGCACCACCAATGTCGCTACACAACCCACCCGGATGTCTGTGGAATGCGACCCAGAAGCCATGGTATCTCTGGCTTACCGGCCGTGTCACAAGTCCGCAGTGTTGCACCGTGTCCGGGTGAATAAAACTCTCAGTGCTGCCCATGTCAAACAGGCAGCTAGTCCTGTGCCCCTCCACCAGGATGTCCATCATTGACCTTGCAAGCTGGTGTGGGGCGCTTTGGTCGAGGGTTATGGAGGCCAGAGTTGAACTGCCATCTTGGTGCCCGGTAAGCACCGGTGGGTCGGGGTGGGGTGAGGTGGCGCCAGCAAAGATGGCCGCCCCCATCCAGGCAGGCAAGATGGCGGCCCCCATGCCTCACACGCAGCGCTGCCTGACCCCGCTCGTGGTTCAGACTTACAGACCCTGGCGAAATGGCCCTTCTTCCCGCAGCTGGAGCAGGTCGCTTCTCGGGCTGGGCAGCGTTTTCAGGGGTGCTTTTCAAGTCCACAGAAGTAACACTGTGCGGTCTTGTGACCGGCAGCAGCTGTGGTCGGGTTCAGGAAGTTCGTGGGATCACGACTGGCAGCGGCGTTGGTGAATTCACTCGTGGGAACTGGCAACGGCAGGGTCTGAGGTGTCCACGGGACTGGCGGGGGATCGCGCGGCTGGACAGCATCGGCGTAGTGCAGAGCGGCCTCCAGCGTGTCGGCTTTTTCGATCGCTGAGCGTAAGGTAAGATCGGCATTTTCCAGCAGCCGCTGGTGCACATACACTGACCTGATCCCTGTAACAAAGGCATCTCTTACCAGGAGCTCCGAATGCTGCTCCGCCGTCAGTGCTTTGCAGTCGCAAGTCCGCACGAGTGTCTGTAGGGCTCGGAGAAACCCGGCGCTCGTCTCATCGGGTTGCTGTTGTCGCGTCGCTAAGTGATGTCTTGCGTAGACGGTGTTCACTGGCCGCAGGTACTGTCTTTTGAGGGCGTCCAGTGCCCCTTGGTAGGTCGGCAGGTCTCTGACCCTGAAGTAAACTTTCGGGGTGACCGTCGAGAGGAGAATTCTGTGCATAACAGTGGGCTCAGTCGCACTAACCTCCTCCAAGTATGATTGGAAGCATGCAAGCCAGAGTTCAAGGGTAAGAGCTGCTTCAGGGGCTTGGGGGTCCAAGTCCAATTTTTCAGGACGTAAAATACTTTCCATGTTTTAAAATCTTCCAGTCAATAAAATTGATGCACCATCAATAACTCTCTGAGACATGAGGAGAGATATCAGCTTTTATTGACTGGAAGAAAGAACAAGCAGCAATTGACCACCATACTACATCCTGGAGACTGAGGGCAGGGCTCAGGCCTCAATCGCCTTTATACAGGGGTCTGTGGGAGGAGCCACAGGAACAGTCAGTGGGGGGGCGTGTCCAGACAGGTATATGTAGTTCACCACATGGACGAAGGGAAAAAAACCAGGAGCAAGGCTGGATCGATCTAATTGTCATGCTGTTGAGAGCGGCCTTGGACTGGACAGCGGATTATGTGCCCAGAGCACTGTGGCAGGGCTCGGGGTAGACAGGTAGTGTTCATCGGTTCAATGTCCACTCAGATATCAGATTGCAGAAGAGATAAAGCTGTTCCTCAATCATTCAGGCTTCTGTACCTCCTTCCTGATGGTAGCAATAGAAGAGGGCATGACTTGGGTGATGGGGGTCCTTCATAATGGATACTATCTTTCTGAGGCATCCATATGTCCCAGATGCTAGGGAGGCTAGTCCCCATGAAAGAGCCGACCAAGTTAACAATGTTCTGCAGCTCTTTCAATCCTGTGCAGTAGCTCCACCCTGCCCCCCCCCCTCTTACCAGACAGTGATGCAGCCATTTAGAATGGTCTCTAACAGCAGGAATGTGTGACCTCTTTGGTTACAAACCAAATCTCCTCAAGCACCTAATGATATATAGCCACTGTCGTATCTTCTTTGTAATTGCATTGATATGTTGGTCCCAGGATTAATCCTCAGAGATGTTGACACCCAGGAACTTGAAGTTGCTAACTCTTTCCAGTCTGTTCCCTCTGAGGACTGGAGTGTGTTCCCTCATCTCACCCCATGTCCAGCCACACAGTCATGGGGGTAGAGAGAGTAGAGCAGTTTGTTAAGCATACAGCCTTGAGGTTCACCAGTGTTGATTGTCAGCAAGGTGGAGAAATTATTTGTGATCCACACAGATTGCGGTCTTCCAGCAAGGAAGTCGAGGATCCAGTTGCAGATGGAGGTACGAAGGCCCAAGTTTTAGAAACATAGAAATCTACAGCACAATACAGGCCCTTCAGCCTACAATGTTGCGCCAACTATGTAACCTACTCTAGAAACTGCCTAGAATTTCACATAGCTGTCTATTTTTCTAAGCTCCATGTACCTATTTGTGTCTTTTTAAAGACTTTATTGTACCCACCTCTACCAGCTTTGCTGGCAGTGCTATCCATGCACCCACCACTCTGTGTGAAAAACTTACCTCTGAAAAAGGTATCTCTGTACCTACCTCCAAGCACCTTAAAACTATGCCCCTCATGTTAGTCATTTCAATCCTGGGAAAAAGCCTCTGGCTATCCACAGAATCAATGCCTCTTATCATCTGGTCCCCTCTCATCCTCTGTCGCTCCAAAGAGAAAAGGCCAAGTTTACAAAACCCATTCTCATAAGGCATGCTCTCCAATCCAGACATCCTCGTAAATCTCCTCTGCACTCTTTCCATGGTATTCATATCCTTCCTGTAGTGAGGTGACCAGAACTGAACACAGTAGTCCAAGTGGGGTCTGACCAAGATCTGATATAGCTGTAACAGTACCTCTTGAACTCAATTCCATGGTTGATGAAGGCCAACACACCATACACCTTCTTAATAACACTGTCAACTTGCGCAGCAGCTTTGAGTGTCCTATGTATGTGGACTCCAAGAACTCACTGATCCTGCACGCTGCTAAGCGTCTTATATTCTATCTTCAAATTTGACCTACAGAAATGAACCACTTCACACTTAGCTGGGTTGAACTCCATCTGCCTCTTCTCAACCCAGTTTTGCATCCTATCAATGTTGCACTGCAACGTCTGACAATCCTCCAGGCTATCAGCAAACTTAGGTTTCAGAGCTTTTTTGATCAAAACTTTAGGAATGGTTGCATTAAATGCTGAGCTACAGTCAATAAACACCTTATCTATGTGTCTCATAATCTTGTAAACCTCTAACAGATCTCCCTGCAGCCTCTAACAGTATCTATGAAACAGAGTAAACTGGACATTTCGGGCTGAGACCCTTCTTCAGGACTGGCTCAAAAGATAAGAAGTCAGAACAAAAAGGTGGGAGGAAGGGAGGAAGAAGTACAAGGTGACAGGTGAAACCAGGAGAGGGGGAGTGGTGAAGTAAAGAGCTGAAAAGTTAATCAGTGAAAGAGATAAAAGGCTGGAGAAGGGAGAAATCTGATAGAAGAGGGTAGTAGATCATGGAAGATAGGGAGAGGAGTTCCAGAGGCTAGAGGTGGGCAGTTAAGGAGATAATGTGAAAGAGGGAAACAGGAATGGGACTGGTGAGGGTTGGAAGGGGGTGGCATTTTCCAGATGCTCGGGAAATCGATCTTCATGGCTTCAGGTTGGAGTAGCATTGAAATGGGTAATCCCCGTTTTGGGCAGACTGTATCTGGTGCTTCCTGTGTGGCCTCCTATATATTGATGAGCCCTGACGTAGATCGGGAGACCACTTCACCGAGCCCTACCAGTCTGCTAGTAAATGCGGCTACCCATTTCAATTCCACTTCCCATTCCGACATGTCAGTCCATGGCCTCCTCTACTGCCGTGATGAGGCCACGCTCAGGCTGGAGGAGCAACACCCCAGATTCTATCTGGGTAGCCTCTAACCCAATGGTATTTTGAGTGTGTTGCCAGTCTATCACGGTCACAGTGATGCGCATGTGCCATAGAAATGGTGCCACTTTCGTACCTCATTGGCAGAAAGCTCCCCGGGGCCTGTGTACAGATTGTCTGGAGCTCACAACAATTGTCCCTCAGTCACGGTGTGGATGCCGGTGCTGCTGCAATCTCTGCCCGGAGCCCTTCTCCCTCTGGCTGCTGATCCTCTACAGCCTGCTGGACAGTGAGCACGTGCATGATCTACAGGAACCAGCTTCAACCTGTCCATTTGTTTGCTGGGTCACCGACAGCAAATTCTGAAGCGCGAATGTTTGTGGGTAAGCACCAGTTGCAAGCCACATGTCTCAAATGCAGACAGTGTTTTTACATGGAAAACTCAGCTGCTGGTTTAATGCAGCAAGCTTTCACAAACAATATGCTTAATGTCAACTGGCAATCCGTATGACAACGGTCAAAGTCAAACGCACTTACAAATACAGATATAAAGCACAAGAGATTCTGCAGATGCTGAATACAAACTGTGGAGCAACACAAACAAAGTGCAGCAGGTTAGGCCGCATCCAAGCAGAGGAATAAACAGTTTAGGCATGTTGAAGTGTTTTGTCCCAAAAATTTGACTGTTTATTCCTCTCCATAGTCGATGCTGCCTGACCCACTGTTCCACCAGCATTTTGCCAACATGAACCTCTTTTTTTCAATCAGTTTCAAAATGTTGCTGATCTTTCACTCGTAGCCTCATCCTCCTCATCTGATTCCCTCCTCCCCGAAACTCTAGCCCCCTTATAACTATGTGGCATGTAGCCCTGATGCACCATCAATAACTCTCGGAGACTGGAAGAGAACAGCAAAAGGGAGCACGACATCTCGGAAACTGAGGGAGGAGCAGTGCCCCAATCGCCTTTATACAGGGGTCTGTGGGAGGAGCCACAGGAGCAGTCAGCAGAGGGGCGTGTCCAGACAGGTATATGTAGTTTACCACTGGCCCAAAGCCAATTTGTGCTGGCCCCTCTTTTGTTCCTGACCTGTTCCATCAAAGATTTACCCATCATTCTCCTCTCATACTTTAGAGGGGAGTGTTGTACTGCAACAACCCAGCTATGTGAGGCACAGGCCTTGGAAATAAGTGAAAATTACCTAAATTATTGAATAGAGCAGAGAAAAAAATAGTTTAACTGCCCATGACATTCATCCCTGACCCAGAACCCTGAGGAATGAGGAATATTTGAGACAAAACCCCAGTGAACACAGGAAATTCAAGGTAAACCTCTTCACTTGCAGACTGGTGACAGTGGCAACCAGACATTATAGGGTCAGTGAGAGGTGAACAGCAGAGATGGACTTAAAAGCACTGGTGTGAATAGGAACACAAACAGGTAGCAGCTGGACTGAGTGGTCTCTCTATTGTACATTGGTCATGTGACAGAGACAGGAAGCACCTAAGACATAGGATTTGAAATATAACTGATTTATTGTCACGGATGACAATATTAAACATCAGTCTATTTTAAGACTAACATCAGAAGAAACCCCTCCAACACTCAGTGACCAGGGTTCACCCCTGTGTGTGATGAGCTGCCACAATATCTGCAGAATCTGATTTTAATAGACCCTCAGGAATTTCCAACTGGATTCAGTCACCATGATGGTCAAAAATTAACATTGAGCTTATTGCTCAAGCGCTTCAGGGTTATCAATGTAGGTTTTCGCAAATAAAAATGGCAAGAGGTGTTTTATCTTTATTGTACTCTAAACACAACACAAAGTGCATAATTACTCCACTAAATTAAGTCATCATATCAGACCAGCCCCTTAAGGTGAACCCCAACTCAATGTTGTTTAATGTGAATTATGCACCTTTCACTAATTATGTTACCCTGTAGTTTGATATCACTGGCATTAGTTGTGAAATTTGTTGTCTTTGCGACAGCAGTACAATACATTATACAATTACAATACATAATAATAGAGAAATAAAACTGTGAATTACAGTATGTATATATTTTTACCATGATTCACAGTATATATATAAAATAGTACATTGTTATATGGTAGTGGCATCCGTTAGTCTCGTGAGACCATGGATCTGCGCCTGGAAAGTCTGCTGGAGTCTCTCCTCTCCAGGGCTCAGACCTGGGCAGGGTTGTATGGAAGACCGACAGTTGCCCATGCTGCAAGCCTCCCCTCTCCATGACAGCAATGTTGTCCAAGGGAAGGGCAAACGCTGAAACAGCTTGGCACCAGTGTCATCGCAGGAGTTCCCAGAATGAGGTTGAAGGCAACGTCAGACTGCCTTAGGGACTTCAGCTCCGGATTTGTCCTCAGGGTTTACTCCCGAAGTCTTTCCCATGAGTAGGTATGGCCGCAAGGCAGAGGAGTTTTGAAATCAGAGTTTTCCTTCTCTTAAATGGACTGCCTTCCCAGGCTCCATCTACCTGAAGCACTGGTTTTAAGGCTCTGGGACCCGCCTTCGCCCCTTCTCCTGACAGTATAAACAGTTCTGCCAGGCTTAGAGGCTAAGCCACACAAGAAGGCCAGGAGCTGGACTTGGTTGTCAGAGGCTATTTGAGGGACAAGCCATGAGGAGCACTTTTAAGTAGTGGGAGCTTGTCCCCACTACCACCCCTCGGCTTGACAACTTTGGAACCATATAACTATATTGTTATATAGCTTATAACAATAACATATATATTATAGTTTCAACAAGAGGTGAAAAATAGAAATAAAACACTAGTGAGATTGCGTTCATGGGCTCAGTGTCCATTCTGAAATTGGATGGCAGAGGGGAAGAAAATTCCTGAGCATTTGCCTTCAGGCTTCTGTACCTCCTTCCTGATGGTAGCAATGAGAACAGGGTATGTCCTGGGTGGTGGGGTCATTAATGAAGTATGCTGTCTTTTTGAGTCATTGTTCCTTGAAGATGCCCTGGACACTATGGAGGCTAGTACTCAAGATGGAGGCTGACCAAATTTACAACTCTGCAGCTTACTTCAATCCTGTGCAGTAGTCCCTATATTAAGATGTATGATGCAGCCAGCTTGAATGGTCTCCACAGTACATCTGTATAAATTTGCAAGTTTTGTTTTGACATGCCAAATCTCCTCAAATTCCTAATGGAATATAGCTGCTGTTGTGCCTTCTTTGTAGTTGCATCAATATGTTCGGTTCAGGTGAGATCCTCAAAGATATTTACATTCAGGAACTTGAAATTGCTCAGTCTTTCCACTTCTGATCCATTTCCAAGGACTGGTGTGTCTTCCCTCATCTTACCCTTTCTGAAGTCCACAATCAGTTCTTTGCTTTTACTGATAATGAGTACAAGGCTGTTGCTGTAACACCACTCAACTAACTAGTATATTTCGCTCCTGTATGCTTTCTTGTCTCCATTCTGCTAACAATAATTGTATCATCAGCAAATTTATAGATGGCCTTTGAGCTGAGCCTAGCCACTCAGTCATGGACTGAGTAGAGCAGTGGACGAGCACACATCCCTATGGTGTGCCACTGTTGATTGTCAGGGAGGTGGAAATGTTAGTCCCAATCCGCACAGATTGTGGTCTTCTGTTCAGAAGGTCGAGGATCCAGTTGCAAAGGGAGGTACAGAGGCCCAGGTTCTGGAGCTTTTCAATCAGAACTGTAGGAATGATTATGCTCAACTCTGACGTAGTCAAGAAACAGCATCCTGATATGGTATCCGTATTGTGCAGATGATCCAAGCTAATGAAGATGAGATCGCATACGCCATAGAGCTATTGTGGCAATTGGCAAATTGCGGTGGGTCCAGGTCCTTGCTGAGAGGAGTTGATTCCAGCCATGACCAACTTCCCAAAGCATTTCACCACAGTAGATGTGAGTGCTACCAGATGATAGACGTTAAGGCAGCTTACCTTGCTCTGCTTTGGCACTATTATATTTATTGCTTATTTATTGAGATACAGTGAGGAATAGGTCCTTCTGACCATTTGAGCTGTGCCACCCAGCAATCCCTCGATTCAATCCTGGCCTAATCATGGAAAAATTTACAATGACCAATTAACTTACCACCTGGTACATCTTTGTACAGTGGGAGAAACCGGAGCACCTGGAGGAAACCCACGCAGTCATAGGGAGAACATACAAATTCCTTACAGGCAGTGGTGGGAATTGAAACCAGGTCACAAGTATTATAAAGCATTGTGCTAACCATTATGCTATTGTGCTGCACCTGTAGCTTCCAGGGAGAGGAATAGACAGTTGACAAAATCATTGTGTTACCTTTGCTCATTTGGAAAATCACTTTTGTTCAACATCCATGCAACATACACAAAATGCTGGAGAAACTCAGCAGGCCAGGCAGCATCTATGGAAAAAAGTACAGTCGACGTTTTGAGCCTTGTTTGTTCAACATCCTGTAGTTCTGACTCTCTGCCACTGCTTTCCTTCTGTCCTGTTTAGAGTACATAATAATGTTCTGGCTAACAAGTGACCAGTAGCATTTACACAAAAAAAAATCTACTACATAGTGCCAATCTGTAACAAGAAAGTCTTACAACCTACTATTGAGGTCAAGTGACATTGCTGACTCTGAGTCAGAGGTCAAATGTCAGGATGGTCACAATAATCATAAAATCTGTAAAAGCAGCTGTGGAAATACTGTGTGCTCTTGCAAACAAGAGAAAAACTGCAGATGCTGGAAATCCAAACAACACACACAAAATGCTGGAGAAACTCAGCAGGCCAGGCAGCATCTGTGGAAAAGAGTAAACTCTTAATATTTAAGGCCTGATCAGGACTGCAGAGAAAAGATGAGGTCAGTGTGAGAAGGTGGGGGTAGGGGAGGAAAATGTACAAGGGAGTAGGTGATAGGTGAAACCGGGAGAGGAGGAGGAGTGAGGTAATCAATTGGTGGGGTGGGAAATCAATTGGTGAAAGAGATAAAGGACTGGAGAAGAGGAAATCTGCTCAGAGAGGACAGAGGGAATGGAAGAAAGGGAAGGGGGAAGAGTACCAGAGGGAGGTGATGGGCAGGAAAGGACTGTGTGCTTTTTGTAGGTCTTGAGACATACCCAGAATGTGAAGCATTCTCTAATAGAGAAAGACAAACTGAGCTAAGTCAGAGGTTGATGAAGGGCAGAATTGACCCATTCTGATACAGACAGGAAGACAGAGAATTTGAAGTTGTGCCTGAACTGTGCCCAATTAGAACTGTTGTTCCGCCAAGTTGTGTCCACCCTTTTAAGAGTGTGATGTCAGAGGTCATTATAAAGACTAAAATGATCTTGGCTGAAATATTGTCTTTCACTCATTGACGTTCTTTTCAAAGTTTTTTCGCTGTTAGAAAAGA
Source organism: Hypanus sabinus (assembly GCF_030144855.1). Classification (NCBI taxonomy): domain Eukaryota; kingdom Metazoa; phylum Chordata; class Chondrichthyes; order Myliobatiformes; family Dasyatidae; genus Hypanus; species Hypanus sabinus. Next base: position 38,214,392 of record NC_082734.1, on the reverse strand, counting down.
CAAAGAATTTCTGTGTGGGAATCTCGAGCACAACAATATGGCAGTTCTGCAGAGTCTGTCAGTTCACCAGCACTAGAACACAATTGATCCTTGAATGTGAAGGAGGAGATGATTGAGAAGACACCACACCAGTCATAGCAAGAAGAAATCAATATATAGATGTACCAACCAGGGAAGATGCAATATTAGATTTCCTATTAGGAAATGAGTTAGGGCAGGTGATGGAAGTATGTGTAGGGGAACACTTTGGTTCCAGTGATCATAACGTCATTAGTTTCAACTTGATCATGGATAAAGATAGATTTGATCCTTGGGTTGAAGTTCTAAACTGGAAAAAGGCCACATTTGAAGAAATGAGAAAGGATCTAAAAAGCGTAGATTGGGACAAGTTGTTCTCTGGCAAGGATGTGATTGGTAAGTGGGAGGCCTTCAAAGGAGAAATTTTGAGAGTGCACAGTTTGTATGTTCCTGTTAGGGTTAAAGGGAAAATGAATAGGAATAAGGAACCTTGGTTCTCGAGGGATATAGGAACATTGATAAAGAAGAAGAGAGAGATGTATAATGTGTATAGACAACAGGGAGGAAATAAGATGCTTGAGGAGTATAAAAAGAGTAAGAAAATACTTAAGAAAGAAATCAGGAGGGCTAAAAGAAGACACAAGGTTGCTTTGGCTGTCAGGGTGAAGATAATCCTAAGAGCTTCTACAGGTATGTTAAGAACAAAAGGATAGTAAGGGATAAAATTAGTCCTCTTGAAGATCAGAGCAGTCGGCTATGTATGGAACCAAAAGAAGGGTCTCGGCCTGAAACGTCGACAGCGCTTCTCCCTATAGATGCTGCCTGGCCTGCTGTGTTCTACCAGCATTTTGTGTGTGTTGCTGTTTGAATTTCCAGCATCTGCAGATTTCCTCGTGTAGGATCTACAAGTATTTGAATAGACAGGGACTTATTAGAAAAAGTCAGCATGGCTTTGTGTGTGGTAGGTCATGTTTAACCAATCTATTAGAGTTTTTCGAGGAAGTTACCAGGAAAGTGGATGAAGGGAAGGCAGTGGATGTTGTATACATGGACTTCAGCAAGGCCTTTGACAAGGTCTCACATGGGAGGTTAGTTAGTAAGATTCAGCTGCTAGGTATACACGGAGAGGTAGTAAATTGGATTAGACATTGGCTCAATGGAAGAAGCCAGAGAGTGGTAGTGGAGGATTACTACTCTGAGTGGAGGCCTGTGACTAGTGGTGTGCCACAGGGATTAGTGCTGGGTCCATTGTTATTAGTCATCTATATCAATGATCTGGATGATAATATGGCAAATTGGATCAGTAAATTTGCTGATGATACAAAGTTTGGAGGTGTAGTGGACAGTGAGGAAGGTTTTCAAAGCTTTCAGAGGGATCTGGACCAGCTGGAGGAATGGGCAGAAAAACGACAGATGGAGTTTAATGTGGACAAGTGTGAGGTATTGCACTTTGGAAGGTCAAACTAAGGTAGAACATACAAGGTAAATGGTAGGACACTGAGGAGTGCAGTAGAACAGAGGGATCTGGGAATACAGATACATAATTCCCTAAAAGTGGTGTCACAAGTAGATAGGGTCATAAAAGAGAGTTTTTGGTACATTGGCCTTTATAAATCAAAGTATTGAGTATAAGAGTTGGAATGTAATGGTGAGGTTGTTCAAGACACTGGTGAGGCTGAATTTGGAGTATTGTGTGCAGTTTTGGTCACCTAATTGCAGGAAGGATATTAATAAGGTTGAAAGGATGCAGAGAAGGTTTACAAGGATGTTGCGGGACTTGAGAAACTGAGTTACAGAGAAAAGTTGAATAGGTTAGGACTTTATTCCCTGGAGTGTAGGAGAATGAGGGGTGATTTGATAGAGGTGTATAAAATCATGATGGGTATAGATAGAATGAATGCAAGTAAGCTTTTTCCACTGAGGCTAGGGGAGAAAAAAAAGAGGTCATGGGTTAAGGGTGAAAAGTTTAAAGGGAACATTAGGGGTGCCTTCTTCACGCAGAGAGTGGTGGAAGTGTGGAATGAGCTGCCAGATGAAGTGGTGAATGCTTTTGACATTTAAAACTTGGACAGGTATATGGATGAGAGGGGTTTGGAGGGATATGGCCCAGATGCAGGTCATTGGGACTAGGCAGAAAAATGGTTCAGCACAGCCAAGAAGCCAAAAGCCTGTTTCTGTGCTGTAATGTTCTATGGTTCTACCCAAGACATGGAGAGGTTCATGATCTGACCTGGTAAATGGCCACAGAGCTGAACTCACTGAGCTGCCACTCATTGCTTTTCATTTTGGAAGGGATTCACCTGGCCACTGCACCTGTAGATTCACCAGTAAGTTCACAGTGGGGAGATGCCTTTCATCTACTCCATGTGTGGGATGGGATTCATTCAGTCACATGAGCTATTGAAACACCAGCCAGTTCACTCAGGTGAGCAGTTATTCTTGGCTCAGTTTTCCTTTTTCTGTTAGTATAGTTTCACACCTGTTCCAAGTGTGGAAAGGGATTAATTCATTCAGTTAACCCACTTTGTGAGGCTCCAGTGTTCACAATACATAGAGGCCAAACCTCTGTTGAGAGTCAGCAAAGGTCAATCATCCCACCAGCAACTTCACTCCAGGGAAGAAGTTCAAAGAGATCTATGTTTTGATCATCATGGTGACTGACTGCAGTTGGAAGATCCTGAAGGACTGTCAATCTCAGGCTGCAGTGTGAATGAAATCAGCGGAGATAGAGTTACTGGTAGATACAAAGCATGTTCTTTATTTGACACAACAAGGTACAGCAATCACAATACGGAGACCCTTTGGTGGAAAAGGTCTGCTAGTCCAATGTGGGCTTGATATTTATTTGCTTAACACAAAGGACAATTCATATTTACAAGTATAGACAATGCCTTCTTTTGAACCTTTCACACCTTTTGATTAAATCCGTTCCACCGGCACCAGCAGCATTCGGCTGGTATTATTCCAAACTGAATCCACAATACATTTATTTGGTATTTTACATGCTTAACATAGAGGACAATTCATATTGACAAAGTATAGATAATGCCGTCTTTGAAACTACCTGTAAATTTCACACTTCCACCTGCAGCATCTGGGTTAGTATTCCGGTATTCACACCTTTTAGGAACAGCATTGTTACAAATGAACTGGGTTCACAGCTTTTAAGAAATACATTGAACTTTTGGTTAGTCCTGACGAAGGGTCTCAGCCCAAAACGTCAACATCGCTTCTCCCTATAGATGCTGCCTAGCCTGCTGTGTTCTACCAGTATTTTGTGTGTGTTGTTGTTTGAATTTCCAGCATCTGCAGATTTACTCGTGTGCGAACTCAATCCACAGTACTTTGTCAAAGAACAGAAGACTGGTGGCCGAAGCCATTTGCAAAATGTGAACGACCTAAACCCAAAAATTAACTCTTAACATTCCCTCCTCTTGGTCCTCCAGGACAAAATTAAAGGCCAACAAGTAGGGCAGCAAAACGCCTTGTCTCGATTGCAGATCTTGTGGCTGCTCATCAAGAGTGAATCCTGGTCACTGAGCATTGGAGCCGTTGACTCTGCTGGTTAGTTTTAAAATACACTGGTTTTAAAATATTGTGGATCTGTGAGAAATGAATCAGTTCTTTTTCAAACCTTGTGTCTCATGTGTCTGTCACACAGCCAATGTACAGTGGAAAGGCCACTCAGTCCAGCTGCTACCTGGTTGAGTTCACCTCTCATTCTTTTGGAACTGGTCACCGGTGTGTGGGTGAAGAGGTTAACCTTGAATTTCTACTGTGACTATCACTGACGATATGTCCCAAATATTCCTCGTTACTTTAGGCTTTGGACCAAGGAAGAATATTATACGTGATTAACCTTCTTCCCTGCTCTTTTCAATGTTTTTTTGTAATCTCAGTAATTTCAAAAATCTCACAACCGCGATTTCAGAATTTGCCATCGGTGACCCAGCGACCAAATGCGCATGCGTAAAAACAGAGCGTTCCTGGTTATGCGCATGCGCCTAGCCGACGATAAGCAATGGAGGATCGACTGGAGGTAGGAGTGGGGATTTCATCATCACTGGTGTCCACACCGCGACTGATGGACAATTGTTGAGAGATCCGGACACATTGTGGCTTCACATTTCGGGACATTCCCTGTCCATTCCTACTCTCTCAACCCCACGATCCGTACCTGGGCTCGCGGAGCTTTCTACTCAGGAGCGAAGGCGCTAGCACTATTTACATGGCGCATGCGCATCGAGGCTGCTGGATGAGTCTCTCGTTTGTGAGGGTTTCTGGGTAGAGAGTCGGCCATGGGTTCAAAGGATCATTTAGTATCTGTACATTGTACGTGGCCTATCAGCGGCATCAACAGAGCTTTACGAACTAAATAAAATACAGAAGGAATAAGCGGAGCGGCCATTGCCGAGAGTAGGCCAATAACGAGAGTAGAAGCTCGGAAAAGGTGTCGGCTCTGTAAAGTGTATGTTATGGTTTCCTTTTTTTCTCTCCCCCGCTCTTATTGTACCATTTAAATGTCTGTGGTGTGTTCTTCGTGCCAGATGTTGGAGTCTTGGGAGACCCAGAGTCTCCCGGGGAACTACATCTGCGTGAAGTGCATCCAGCTGCAGCTCCTTGAAGACTGTGTTAGGATCTGGATGACCTTCGGCTTGTACATGAGAGCGAGAGTATAATTGATCAAAGTTACAAGGAAGTAGTCACCCTGAAATTGCAGGAGATGAGTAGCTGGGTGACCGTCAGGAGAAATGCAAATACTTAGACATTTAGGGCAGAGCACCCTTATGGCCATTCCTTTCAAAAACAAGTGTACTGCTTTGGATACTTTTGTGGTGGATGACCTTCTTGGAGAATGCCCTGGAGACCAGGTTACAGACACTTAGCATGGGTCCATGGTGCAGAAGGGAAACAGAGAGAAGGGAAGTTAGGGGTCTCGATAGTGAGGGGAATGGACAGGAGATTCTGTAAACGTTAATGGGACACCCAGCTGGTATGTTGCATCCCAGGTGCCAGGGTCAGGGATGTCTCAGATCACGTCCACAACATTTTGGATAGGGAGGGGGAGCAACCAGATGTCTTGGTACATATCACTACAATGAGTTCCTGAAGAGAGAATTTAGAGAGCAGGACCTCGTGGGTAGCAGTTTCTGGATTGCACCAGTGAGGGAAGAAAAAGGATGATTTGGCAGATAAATGCGTGGCTAGGAAGCTGGTGCAGGGGGAAGGGCTTCAGGTTCTTGGATCATTGGGATCTCTTCTGGGAGAGATATGACCTGTTCAAAAGTGATGGGTTGCATCTGAAACTGAGGGGGACCAATATTCTCACAGGCAGGTTTGTTAGAGCTGTTGGGGAGAGGTTTAAACTAACGTGGCAGGGAGGTGGGAACCGGAGTGAAAGGACTTAGGATAGGATAGATGGTAAAAAGGTAAAGAAAGCATGCAGTCAAATTGTCAGGAAAGGCAGGTAGGTGATGGAACTTAGTTGCAGCAAACAGGCTGAGTATTAAATCATTAGGGATGCAGAGTCAGAAAGGATAGCAAATACGGTACACAGGGTGTTGTATCTAAATGCACGTGGTGTAAGAAATAAGGTGGATGATCTTGTTGCAATTTTACAGACTGCCAGGTATGATGTTGTGGCCATCACTGAATCGTGGCTGAAAGATAGTTGTAGTTAGGAGCTGAATGTCCAAGGTTACACTTTATATCAGTGGGATAGGAAGGTAGGCAGAGGAGGTGGTGTGGCTCTACCTATAAAGAATGGCATTGAATCAGAAGAAAGATTTGACATAGGATCAGAAGATGTTGAATCCTTGTGGGTTGAGTTAAGAATCTGCAAGGGTAAAAGGACATTGATGGCAATTATATACAGGCCTCCCAATAGTGGCTGGGAGATGGACCACAGGTTACAACAGGAAATAGAGAACGCGAATGAAAATGGCCATGTTATGGTAGTCATGGGAGATTTTAATATGCAGGTCCATTGGGAAAATCAGGTTGCTACTGGATCTCGAGAGTGAATTTGTTGAATGCCTAAGAGATAGCTTTTTAGAGCAGTTTGTTGGTGAGCCAATGAGGGGATCAGCTATACTGGATTGGGTGTTACGTAATGAACCAGAGACAAATATGGAGCTTAAGATAATTGAACCCTTAGGAACCAGTGATCGCAATATAGGGAGAAAGTATAGTCTGCTGTAGCAGTCTTTCAGTTGAGTAAGGGAAATTACAGTGATATGAGAGAGGAGTTGGCCAAAATAAATTGGAAGGAGCTGTTGGTAGGGATGTCAGCAGAGCAGCAATGGCATGTGTTTCTGGGGAAAATGAAGAAGGTGCAGGACCTGTGTATTCCAAAAATGAAGGAATACTCAAATAGTAAAATAGTGCAACCATGGCTGACAAGGGAAGTCAAAGCTATTGTAAAAGTAAAAGAAAGGGCATACAACAAAGCAAAAATGAGTGGGAAGATAGAGGATTGGGAAGTTTTTTAGAAACTTACAGAGAACAACTAAAAAAGCCATTAGAAAGGAAACAATGAAATGTGAAAGCAAGTTAGCAAATAATATCAAAGTGGATCATAAAAGTTTTTTCAAGTATGTTAAAAACAAAAGAGAGATGAGAGTGGATATAGGACCACTAGAAAATGAGGCAGGAGAATAATAATGGAGGGGACAAGGAGATGGCTGCTGAACTAAATGAGTAGTTTACCCCAGTCTTCACTGTGGGAGACATTAGCAGTGTGCCTGATATTGTAGTGTGTGAAGGAAAAGAAATGGGTGCAGTTACTATTACAAGGGAGAAGGTGCTCAAAATGCTGAAAGACCTAAAAGTACAGAAGTCACCCGGACCAGGGGAACTGCACCCTAGAGTTCTGAAAGAGATAGCATTAGAGATTGTGGTGGAATTAGAAATGATCTTTCAAAAATCATTGAATTCTTGGTGTGGTGCCAGAGGACTGGAAAATTGCAAATGTTACTCTGCTCTTTAAGAAAGGAGGAAGGCAGCAGGAAGGAGATTATAGACAGCCTGACCTCTGATTGGGAAGATGTTAGTGTCAACCAATGTTCCCTCTAATTTTTAGTAGTTAGTGTGCACAAAGATCTTGTGTAAATTTTTTTCCTGCGCCAAAAGTATACGCACTGAATGCACATATGGAACAGTTTATGTAGGTTTACAAAATATTTGACATAAAACTGCTCAGAATAACAACAAAATAACATACCTATTTAAGTCACTCAGTTATTTTTTTCTCTCTCCTGTCTTTGGCATTTACCCATTCTTTGTAACCTTACCTAGACTAATAGAATTTCTATCCAATTGACAGCTTTTGATTCTCATTAACATATCCAAATGACATTCACCTAAACCAAGGGTCGCAACCTTTACCACTGAAAGAGCCATTTGGACCTGTTTCCCACAGAAAAGAAAACACTGGGAGCCACAAAACCCGTTTGACATTTAAAATGAAATAACACTGCACACAACATTTTTTTTGCCTTTATGCTATGCATAAACAAACTATAATGTGTAGCATTTATGAAATCGATGAACTCCTGCAGAGAAAATGAAATTACATTTCTGCATGCAACAAAAACATTTTGAACTCCGAAAAAAAGATGTTGGGTTGAAGGTTACTTTTAAGTAAAATACTCAATGTCTATTTGAGTCCTTCTTGTATTTATGAAAAATGCCGAACTTAAATTGTCCGCCAGCAGCAAACCAAAAATAACGTCAGCCAGCTGTCAATCTGAAAAATAAAAGGACTATTTCACTGAACAATGAAAAAATATGAATATACGTAAAATAATAGGCAATTAAAATATTTATCATACTTGGTTAATGGGACTTCTGCTCCTGGACCTCAGCGCACAGCGTCTGCACATCAGGGCTGTATGACGTCACCTTCATCTTTACACAGGATCGCAAGCTGTCATCTGTGAGGCGTGCGCGATGTTTGTTTTTAATAAAGTTCATGTTGGAGTACACCTGCTCACATACATATGTGGATCCAAAGATCGACAGGACTCCAAGCGCATACTTTTTAATGTTTACATAAATGTCAGGGATAGCATTCCATGTTTCGAACACAAGTTTGTCCGGTTTGGGGAGGTTTTCAATATCACTCCATTTGTGATTCTGAGCAAGAACGGCCTTCTGACGGGCAACGTCTTCAAGGTCTGCTGTCAAGCATCTAAACTTGGACACCCATATGTCTTTGTCGGCTATGTCGGCCAGTTCCAGCTCAAGATCAGGTTGACTCACACCTGCCAATGCAGTCGTATTCAGTAGGGATGGATGGATGCTCAGGGGAGTGACCGGGAAGGATAATGTGTTTTTTTCCTCTCTGAACTCACAGAAGCGTTTCCCAAACGATGTTTGCATTGCGATGATTGCAGAATGTAAATACTCCAAATTTATCATGTCATGAGCTTGTTTGAACTCTCTCAAATTGGGGAAGTGAGACAATGTGCCTTTCTGTAAATCTCTGGCAAGCACTGTCGACTTGCGCTCAAGTGCCAAAACATCCTCCAACATGTGCAGGGCTGTGCGTCCTTTCCCCTGAAGAGCTGTGTTCAGCGTGTTCAGGTGCGCTGTCATGTCTACCATGAAGTGTAGCTTTTCCAGCCACTCTGGCTGTTTCAGCTCAGGAAAGGTGAGCCCTTTGCTGCCCAGGAAAGTTTTCACTTCTTCCAGACACGCAACAAAGCGTTTCAGCACCTCCCCTCTTGACAGCCACCGGACTTTGTTGTGCAGCAGGAGATCAGAATATGCGCTTTGCAGCTCGTCCAGTAACAAATGGAATTGACGGTGATTTAAACTTTTTGCCATTATTTTATTGACAATCTGAATGACAACATCCATTACTTCTGTGCATTCCGGAGGAAATGTTTGAGCGCACAGTGCCTCTTGGTGCAAGATGCAGCGAAAAGTCAGCAGCTTTCTGTCCAGCGACTTTTGCAGTAAAGCCACAAATCCCTTGTGCACTCCTGTCATACTTGGTGCCCCATCAGTAGCTACTGACACCAGGTGGGTGGTCTTTATTCCTTTGGCTCTTAAACAATTCAAGACAGCCTCACAGATGTCCTCCCCCCCCCCCCCCCCGTGTTTGGCCTTTTAGAGGAATCAACTCAATCATTTCTTCCTGTGGCCCGGCAGAGCTTACATACTGGCAGAACAGTGCTATTTGTTCAATATCACCTTTGTCTTTAGACTTGTCACAGGCAATCGAATAGGCCGCAGCTGAATTGATGTCTTTAATTTGCTGTCTTGTGATGTCTTCTGCCATTTTTATGGTTCTGTCTTTGACAGTCTTTGCAGAGAGGGGCATATCCCTGATTTTCTGCACAATTTCACTCTTGTTTTTAAAGTCCCTGAATAGATGTTCTGAAATCTTAATGAAAGATTATTTTAGATATTCACCAACTGTAAACTGCTTCCCGTGCCTGACTATTTCCTGAGCGGCAATATAACTAGCGTATGTAGTTGATTTTCCAGACTTCATCCACTTCTTGAAATGATTTTTGCTCAGATCAACCTTCCGCATCAGTTCCAAAACAGCTTTTTTTCTCTCATCTCCATCCGGATATTTTTGAGCAAAGGCTGCTTGTTTATTCTGGAAATGTCTTGCGACTTTTCACTTTTTGTTGTTTGCTAGTTTCTCATTGCATATTAAGCATACCGGTAAGCCAGTCTGGTCAGCAGTGAAAGCAAATGAATCTGCCCACGTATCATTAAACGTTCTGTTTTCTTCAGTCACTTTTCTTTTTTTAGAATTCTCCATAGTTAGCCTAACTTGGATCGAAAAATTAAAGAAATCATGCACTGGTGGGTGTCAGGCATTGGCAGTGGTGACGTATATTAATAGCAACAAAAAACACGTTTTATTTAGATTGTACAAGATCATCATAATCTTCAAATTTAGAATTACCTTTCAAAAACTAACAGACTAACATAAAATACATTTTAATTAAATACTCATCATTTATTTTCCAAAGCCACAGGGAGCCGCAGCACAGAGATGAAAGAGCTGCATGCGGCTCCGGAGCCGCGGGTTGCCGATCCCTAACCAAAACGGTTTCTCAGCTTGTTTTTGAGTTGATTCATTAGGCTGAAACCTTGCCCACAGTCCATACTAGAAACAAGAAAGATTCCCCCAATGTCCATCAACTGTGCAAGGTTGCAAAACTGTTCATTTTGAGGTAGAAATGCCACCATTTGAGCAAAGTTTAAAATCAAACAACACACCAAAATGCTGGTGGAACACAGCAGGCCAGGCAGCATCTATAAGGAGAAGCACTGTTGACGTTTCAGGCCGAGACCCTTTGTCAGGACTAACTGAAAGGAAAGATAGTAAGAGATTTGAAAGTAGTGGGGCTAGGGGGAAATGCGAAATGATAGGAGAAGTCTGGAGGGGGTGGGATGAAGCTAAGAGCTGGAAAGGTGATTGGCGAAAGTGATATGGGAGGCCTCGGGAGAAAGAAAGGAGGGGGGAAGCACCATGGGGACATGGAGAACAGGCAAACAACTAAATATGTCAAGGATGGGGTAAGAAGGGGAGGAGGGGCATTAACGGAAATTAGAGAAGTCAATGTTCATGCCATCAGGTTGGAGGCTACCCAGCCGGTATATAAGGTGTTGGATTCAAACCTGAGTTTGGATTCATTCTGACAGTAGAGGAGGCCATGGATAGACATATCAGAATGGGAATGGGATGTGGAATTAAAATGTGTCCTCCCCCTTTCTTTCTCCTGAGGCCTTCTGTCCCATGATCCTTTCCCTTCTCCAGCTCTATCACTTTCCCCAATCACCTTTCCAGCTCTTAGCTTCATCCCACCCCCTCCGGTCTTCTCCTATCATTTCGCATTTCCCCCTCCCCCCACTACTTTCAAATCTCTTACTATCTTTCCTTTTGGTTAGTCCTGATGAAGGGTCTCGGCCCGAAACGTTGACAGTGCTTCTCCTTTTAGATGCTGCCTGGCTTGCTGTGTTCCACCAGCATTTTGTGTGTGTTGTTTGAATTTCTGCAGATTTCCTCGTGAAAGTTTAAAATCAGTTTGGATTTAATTTTTTCTTGCACAAATTTGAAATCATTAAAGTGTCTAATCATTACAGTATTTTCAGCTAGAAAATCATGATATTTTGGACAAAAGGCATTAACTTGTTCATCCCCAAATGTGAAGTCGCAATCTGCAATTGCAGAGAAATCAAAAGCTGACTCAGGTTCTGTTGCCTGAACTTTTGTATACCGTCCAATTGTGATTTACTTGCCAAATGACGCTTCAAAAAGTCAAGTTTCCAAATATCATCCCACTTCTTTCCACTGGCAAATTCTCCAGCAACTTTCGCATCACGACAATACAAACAGATAACTCCATTTTCCGAATCACACGCAAATATTTCTTGTAGCTGAACATTCATGACCTCATGAGCTTGCAGTGTAGCAGTTTCTACTATTTTGTTATGCCATTCAACTTTAAACAAATTTGCAGTTCTTTTGCACTTCACGCCCTTTGCTGCTTTTGAATTCGACATAGTGAATCAATATTTTTTTCAATAAAAACTTAGTAAGCTATCTACAGGATTTGAAACAGATCTTTGTAAACTTTACGATATGAACACTGTCCGCCAAAGATGGTTGCCGCCATGATGCAGCTGTACAAACCGGAACAGGAAAGGTGAGGTGATGTAAATTAGTGACGTGCATTGTGGTATTTGAAAAACCGACTAATTAGTTAACAGAAACATTCAGCTAAAAGATTATTCTCAATAAGTATCATTATTAATTACTTCATTATTTTAGGTAGCTAACCTTTTATGCGCACATTAGTTTCCTTTGTGTGCTGTTTGAAAAATGTGTGAACGTGCGCATACGCACCCAGCTTAGAGGAAACATAGGAGTCAGCTGTTAAGGATGAGGTGATGGAGTACTTGTTGACACAAGACAAGATAGTACAAAGTCAGAATAGCTTCCTTCAAGGAAAATCCTGCCTGATGAACCTGTTGGAATTCTTTGAGGAGATTACAAGTAGGATAGATAAAGGGGATGTATATTTGGACTTTCAGAAGGCCTTTGACAAGGTGCCACATATGAGGCTGCTTACCAAGTTAAGAACCCATGCTATTACAGGAAAGTTACGAACATGGTTAGAGCATTGGCTGATTGGTAGGAGGCAGCGAGTAGGAATAAAAGGAGCCTTTTCTGGTTACTAGTGGTGTTCTGCAGTGGTCTGTGTTGGGACCACTTTTGTTTATGCTGTATATAAATGTTTTAGATGATGGAATAGATGGCTTTGTTGCCAAGTTTGCAGATGATACAAAGATTGGTGGAGTGGCAGGTACTGTTGAGGGAACAGGTAGGATGCAGAAGGACTTGTACAGATTAGGAGCATGGGCAAGAAAGTGGCAAATGAAATGCAATGTTGGAAAATGTTCATGCACTTTGGCAGTAGACATGGACTACTTTCTAAACGGGGAGGAAATCTAGGAATCTGAGATGCAGAGGGACTTGCGAGTCCTTGTGCAGAACACCATGAAGATTAACTTGCAGGTTGAGGCAGTGGTGAGGAAGGCAAATGCCATGTTAGCATTCATTTCAAGAGGTCTAGAATACAAGGATGTAATGCTGAGGCTTTATAAGGCATTGGTGAGGCCTCACATTGAGTATTGTGAACAGTTATGGGCTTATCTTAGAAAAAATGTGCCGGTGTTAGAGAGGGTCTAGAGGAGGTTCACCAGGCTGATTCCAGGAATGAAAGGGTTATCATATGAGGAATGTTTGATGGCTCTGGGTCTGTACTCGCTGGAATTCAGAAGGATGGGGGGGTGGGGGGGGATCTCATTGAAACTTTTCAATGTTGAAAGGCCTAGACAGAGTTGATGTGAAAAGGATGTTGCGCATGGTGGGAGAGTCTAGGACAAGAGGGCACAGCCTCAGGATAGAGGGGTGCCCTTTTAAAACAGAAATGCGGAAACAAGAGGATCAGCCATGATGAAATGGTGGAGCAGACTCTATGGGCCAAATGGCCTATGTCTTATGGTCATATACTACCCTGAAATTTATAATCTCTTGAGAGCCACGAAACAAGTAAAGAACATGAAAGCCATTCAGAGAGAGCCATCAAACCCACCCCCATATGAAAAAGGGGGCATACCCCTCTCCCCCAAAAACCTCACTCACCCTGCAGAGTAGGAACATCAACCCCCAAAAAACAAGCCCTTTCCCACGTAAAAAAACTAACCGGACATCAACCCCCTAAACACCCTCCCCTTGCAGAACAAGACTGAAAAGGAACAGGCGATTTAAAAAAAACACAGAAAATAAAACCTATAAGTCCGAAAACGTCCACAGTCCAATTGTCCAAACCATAAACACAGAGCCACGATACCATCCTATGATATCACTGATGCTCATTGAAAGAGAGGGACATCACACGAGGCAGAGAGGCCTACCTGCTTGTCACAGTGAGCCACCCAGCAATTGGCTGCTCACAGACTGCTCCTGTAGTGATTAAAAGACAGGCAGTTGGCACTGAAACTCTTGTTTGCCTTGAGATCTCAGTTTTTCTCAATGCTTTAATTAGTGATTAATTGACGCTTTAAATCGTGAAATGGAGTCGAACAACGGCTCTTTGTTCTTTGCCTTGAGGCTGTCCAAGTACGTGCTCTTGCTTCCCGGAATCTTTTCAGAGGGTTCAGAGCATTGGATCACTCAAAGATCTCCAAACTGTAAATCACAGACTCTAACAGTCCTAGAAACATATTTGAGGTGAAAAACAGACGTAAAAGAAGTAAAAAAGATATTTTGGAATATGTCGACTGAGGGAGCTTTGTAGGCTCGCGCCATCTTGACCTGAAGTCAGGATGGCCATAGCAATCGGTCGGGTGTGCTTGGCAAGGGGAATGCCAGCGGTTGGATCTGTCAGACACTGCCGAACTTCACCTATCTAAATCCAAGAATTAGGAACTCAAAACAAAGATACAGTTTTGCGTTAACCTCAGAAGGAGAGGTTAATTCACTTTCAGTGAATGAAAATGTCAATTAGTGCTGCAAAGGAAAACCAACAAAATCTTTCCATCAAATTTAGTTCTTGAGAAAGCACCTTTGTTTACCTCTTTCTCTGGACCTTTCTACCTCTGAGAATGTTTTATACCTTTCTCCCTGGGTACAGAATGAATTCAAACATCTGTCTCCTGGGTAACAAGTGACCTGTAACGATCACATCACAAAACTGCCACAATCCAATGGGAAAGACAACTGCCCTCTCCCCTCCCCCTTCATATTCATTGACATCACTGTCGATGAGTTTAGTACAATCAGTCACCTTGGGGTGGGGGTGGGGTAGGGATCAGAGTAATTAGAAAGTCTCCAGAATCAGCCATGAAATATCATGTGCTCTTTGTAGTGCTGTGGGACATGACCAGAACTCAAAATAATAAAAATAATCTTCCCCTCCTCTTTCCAATTTCTGAATGGACATTGAACCTATGAACACTAACTCAGTACATCCTTATTTCTGTTTCCTCGCACTATTTATTTTAACTTAACTATTTAAAAGGCGTATATCTACTTATTGTAATACAGTTTTTTTTCTTTATATATATCATGTAAATGCAGTCTTTCACCCATTGATGTGTGTAAATCTTTTTACATGTTAGGAATGACAAAGAATTTGTGAACAGGGAACTGAACACAATAGCACGCCAGTTCTAATGTCTCTGTCCAGATATTTTAAGGATGGCCAGATAATTCCTTTGTTACACCAAATATATCTGTTGTTGATTCTAGGAGAAGAAAAAGTATTTCATCCCAGCTGGAAATGTGCTTCATGTCGGAAATGAAGTTGTCTCTTTTAACCGTGAAATCCTCTGGGATTGTGTTGCTGAGAACACACCAGCTTTTGATCACTAGAGATCAGTTCTTCAACTGCATTGACTATGGGAGAGATTCAATCTTTCTGACATCTGACTTGATGAAATGCCAGAGAATTGATAGCAGGGGTATCATTCTTTTTCTCTCAGTGTGATAAGGAACTCTCTCATTCAGCTGGCTCGCAGCACACCACCGAGTACAAACAGGAGAGAAACCGTTCAACTTCTCAGACTGTGGGAAAGGATTCAATTACTCATCTGATTGATTGGCACACTGGTCAGTTTACACTGGAGAGATGCTGTTCACATGCTCAGACTGTGAGAAGCAATTCACTGAATCATCTGACCTACTGGCACACAAGTCAGTCCACACTGTTAATAGACCATTCACCTGCTCAGACTGTGGGAAGAGATTCACTCAGTCATCTCAACTAAAGGCACATCAGCGTATTCACACGGGGGAGAGGCCATTCACCTGCTCTGATTGTGGGAAGGGATTCACTCAGTCAACCCACTTAAAGATACATCAGTCAGTTCACACAGCGGAGAGGCCATTCACCTGCTTCGACTGTGGGAAGGGATTCACTCAGTCATTCCAACTACTGGCCCACCAATCGGTTCATACAGGGGAGTGGTCATTCACCTGCTCGGACTGTGGGAAGGGATTCACTCAGTCCTCTAAACTGAAGGTACATCAACGAGTTCACACTGGGGAGAGGCCATTTACCTGCTCAGACTGTGGGAAGAGATTTGCCCAGTCATCTCATCTGAAGGTACATCAGCGAGTTCACACTGGGGAGAGACCATTCACATGCTCAGACTGTGGGAAGGGATTCACTGAGTCATCTACTCTGAAGGTACATCAGCGATGTCACACTGGGCAGAGACCGTTCACCTGCTCAGACTGTGGGAAGGGATTTACTCGATCATCTTACCTTTTGGCACACCAGCGAGTTCACACGGGGGAGAGACCGTTCACCTGCTCGGACTGTGGGAAGGCATTCACTCAGTCATCTCAACTGAAGGTACATCAGCGACTTCACACTGGGGAGAGGCCATTTCCCTGCTCGGACTGTGGGAAGGGATTCACTCGATCATCTTACCTACTGGCACACCGGCGAGTTCACACTGGGGAGAGACCATTCACCTGCTCAGACTGTGGAAGAGGATTCACTAAGTCAACTAACCTACATAGACATCAACGAGTTCACACTGGGGAGAGACATGCTGAGACTTTGGCAAGGGATTCACTGAGTTATCTCAACTGAAGGAACGTCAGTGGGGAGTTCACAGTGGGGAGAGGCCGTTCACCTGCTCTGATTGTCGGAAGACTTTCACAGGTGTGTTAACAACAAGGAGGGACCATTCACCTACCCACTCAGTCAGCCAACCTGCAGAGACACCAGTCATTTCACACTGGGGAGAGACCATTCACCTGCTCTGATTGTGGAAAGGGACTCAAAGGTGATAAGGGTTTCTCAGACTCATAAGGGATTTACTCAACCGTCTGATCTACTGGCACACAAGTGAGTTCACACTGGGGAGAGACCTGCGCAGACTGTGGGAAGTGATTCACTTGGTCATCTCATAAATTCACATGGGGAGAGGCCATTCACCTGCTCAGAATGGCAAAGGATTCACTCAGTCACGTTCCTTACTGGCACCCCAGTGAGTTCACACTGGGGAGAAGCCATTCGCCTGCTCAGATTGTGTGAAGGGATTTGCTCAGTCATCTCAACTGAGGCTACATTCAGCAGGTTCACACTGGATAGAATCTTTCACCTGTTCAGACTGTGGGAAGGGATTTGCTCAGTGATTGTATCTACTGGCACAACAGTGAGTTCATACTGGGGAGTGGCTATTCACCTGCTTTGGTTATGGGAAGGGATTCAGTTGGTCATGTCACCTGCAGACACACCAGTCAGTTCACACTGGGGAGAGGCTGTTCACCCCCTGCTCAGAATGTGGGAGGGGATTTGCCCGATTATCTGACTGTTTGGAACGCAGGTCAGTTCACACTGGGGCGAGGCCACTTACCTACATAGACTGTGGGAAGGGTTTCAATTAGTCATCCCATCTGTACACACTTGGGGGAGACTTTTCACCTGTTCAGATTGTGGGAAATGAGTCACTCAGTCACCTCAACTGAATATTCTTTCTTTCTTTTTAAATCTTTTTATTAATTTTTAAGCAAACATAAATGAAACATGAATACAAAGTGTTTGAGAGTACATGGTTAAGTTTAAGTAGACATTCAAATATATAATAATCAATATATATATCCTCCCAAACTCATAGTATTTATGAACAAAAGAAATAAAAAGAAAAAAAAACCCAAAAAAAAGAAGAAAAATAACACTAATTAACATGGGCCTTTGCATAATGTTAGATATATACAGTAGTGCCAATAACTCCGAACCTCCATCCAAATAATTAAGGATAATAAAAGTGAGGTTTAGGAAAAGACAAATTAACTCATACGAAAATGTTGAATAAATGGTCTCCAAGTTTCTTCAAATTTAACTGAAAGATCAAAAGCAACACTTCTAATTTTTTCTAAGCTCAAACAAGAGATAGTTTGAGAAAACCACTGAAATATAGTTGGAGGATTAATTTCTTTCCAATTCAATAAAATAGATCTTCTAGCCATTAACGTAACAAATGCAATCATTCATCAAGATGAAGAGGATAAACGACTATTATCCACCATTGGTAAACCAAAAATTGCAGTAATAGGATGAGGTTGGAAATTGATATTCAGAACTCTTGAAATAATACTGAAAATATCTTTCCAGTAATTTTGCAAACAAGGGCAAGACCAAAACATATGGGTCAATGAAGCAACATCAGAATGACACCTGTCACAGGTTGGATTAACATGAAAATAAAATTGAGCAAGTTTATCCTTAGACATATGAGCTCTATGTACAACCTTAAATTCTATTAGGGCATGTTTAGCACAAATAGAGGACGAATTGACTAATAGTAAAATTTTCTCCCACTGCTCAGTGGATATAAGACAATGAAGTTCTTCTTCCCATTCCTTCTTAATTTTTTCTGATACTTCTGGCGGTATTTTCATAATCATATTATAAGTGACAGCTACTAAACCTTTTTGACAAGGATTCAGAGCTAAAATTCTGTAATGTTCAATGGACATAGTTTCGGAAAAGAAACTGAATGTTCAACAGCAAATTCACACTTAGACAAGGCAGTACATCTATTGAGACCATAGGAAGGGATTCATTCAGTCAGGTTCCCTACTGGCACAGCAGTAAATTTACTCTGGGCAGAAACCATTCACCTTGCTCTAAGTCTGGGAAGGGATTCATTTGGCCAATCCACCATGTGATACATTACTGAGCTCACTCTGGAGAAAAGGCTGAAATAAGCTGCATAACGGATAGTTAACCATCGCAGTTACTGAATCCAGATTCAGGTTCAGCATCATGGTCACCATGCATGGGAGGAGTTTCTTCTGCTGATGTATATTCTGTCTATTGTATTTTATGTTGTGTGTTTTTATAATGGGTTATGAATGAACACTTTCCAAGCATTGATAGCTACAGCAATGCCTTTAAAGGGGATGTGAAACAATGGTTGACCGATAAATGTTTTAGTGAAGGTCATGTTGCTGTAATAAGTGAAAATGTGTCTCACCTTCCAACAGATAATGTTGATTGTCATCAAGAAATTGCCCTATATACTTAGGGATAAATGGAGAATGGTTGTCTTTGAACTGCAAGAAAGGCACAACTGTAAGACTACTTTTGCTGGTATTGTTGATTTTATGGAAAGGCAAGTAAAGTTTGCAACAGACCCTGTATTTGGGATGCTCCATCTCCTGCACTAAGCAAAGGTGTGAACAAAACTAAGTCACAATGTTGTTCTAAGGCTAAAGGAATCAGCTTTGCCTACTGTGGCCACTATGATAAGTAATACTAAAACTGAGCCTGGAACTAATGGAAGGGAAATGGCCTAAAACAAGCTGGATGAACTCAGCAGGTCGGGCAGCATCCATTAAAATGAGCAGACAACGTATCAGGCCGAGACGCTTCGTCAGGACTGTCCTGGACATAGTTTCAGGATTGGAAGTAGCTAGCTTAGATAGTGAAAACTAAGGTCAACTATCTATACACAGGAAAGTATGCCTATCAACAGAGGGAACATTCCATGATGGTGGGATCTCCAGGGATGGTCTCACCTGAAACATGTCCGTTTGCCAGAGATTGATTTGGAAATTGAGCTGCTGAGGGGGACGAATGTGCCTGAGGCATTGGAGCCATTGCAAGTGATTTGCAATGTTAATAATAGACTTTATACAATTAGAATAATATTGGAATGGACTGTGAATAGACCACTGAATTGAGACAATGGTGATGGGAGAGACCGTGTATAAGGCTGACAGTTAACAGGGTCTGAGTTTTGAACTTGGATGAGCTTTAACAGGGGCAGTTCAAAGCCTGAATGCAGACAAGATGACCAACCTGTTTTGTCAAAGGAAGACCCTAATGCTGGTTACAAATTCTGCAAAACTGGTGGATGGCCACTAACAGATTAGTTTACCTTTGAGAAAGAAGGAGGTTAACATGTCAAGTAACCAGAGGATCTAACAGAGGAAAGTCACAGTGGGCAGGTCTCTAACATGGCCTCTGTGACTCAAAGGGGAAGAGGGAGAAGAGAAATGCTGTGATGATAGGGAATTCACTATTTAGGGGAACAGACAGGAGGTTCTGTGGACGAGAATGAGATGTTGCATCCCAGGTGCCAAGGTACGGGATATCTCAGGTTGAGTCCTCAGTGTTTTGAAGTGGGAGGGTGAACAGGCAGAAGTCATGGTCCATGTAAGTACCAATAGGTAGGACAGGTGATGAGATACTGCACAATGGAGTTTAAACTAGAGTTGCAGGGGGATGTGAACTGGAGTGCCAGAACAGTTAATGGAGTGGTTGTGGAAGGAGCTGTTGGTAAGACCTCAGGCAAAGTTAGGAATCAGAAGGTCGAGCGTGGTGCAGCTAGTGTTCTGAGCTGCCTATATTTCAATGCAAGAGTATTGAAGGAAAGGCAGATAATAGTGCTGACGACAAGGAAGCTGGTTTACAAACAAAGGTAATGTGTAGTGAGGAGAGGCTGTTGATAGGGCAAAATTGCAGTCAGCAGGATGAGTTGCTATGTAAAAGGCGGACAGAATCGAAAAGAGTGAACGCAGGACTGAAGGTGTTACATTTGAATGTGTGCAATTTATGGAATACGGTAGATGAACTTGCAGCACAGTTGCAAATTTGCAGGTATGATGTTGTAGGCATCACTGAATCATGGCTGAAAGAAGATTATAACTGGGAGCTTAATGTCCAAGGATGGATATTGTATCGAATTAGGCAGAAAGGCAGGGGAGCAACATTGCTCTATTGGTAAAAAATTAAATCAAATCATTGGAAAGAGATGATGTGGGGTTGGAAGGTATTGAATCATTGTGGATAGAGCTAAGGAACTATATGGGTAAAAAGAGTCTAATGGAAGTTGTATACAGACCCTGAATCAGTAGTAAGGATGTGGCCTACAAATTTCAATGGGAGATAGAAAATGCATGCCAAAAGGGCAGTGTTGCAGTAGTCATGGGGGACTTCAGTATGCAGGTAGATTAGGAAAATCAGGGTGGTGCTGGAGTCCAGGAGAGAGGATTTCTAGAGTGCCTATGAGATGGCTTTTTAGAGTAGCTCATGGTTGAGCCCACTAGGGGATCAGCTGTTCTGGATTGGGTGTTGTGTCATGAGCAAGAATTGATTAGAGAATTTAAGGTAAAAGTGATCATTATATGATTGAATTCACCCTGAAATTTGAGAAGGAGAGCTAAAGTCAGATCTATTAGTATTAGACTGGAGTAAAGGGAATTACAGGGGCATGAGAGAGGAGTTGGCTAGAGTTGATTGGATAAGAACACCGGCAAGGATGATGGCAGAGCAGCAATGACTGGAATTTCTGAAAGCAATTTGGAAGATACAGAATATATTGATAACAAAGAGGAAGAAGTATTGGAAAGATGACACAACCATGGTTAACAAATGAAGTCAAAGCCAACATAAAAACCAAAGAGAGGGCATATAATAGAGCAAAAATTAGTCGGAAATTTAAAAACCAACAGAAGGCAACTAAAAAAAATCATTAAGGTAAAGATGGAATACGAAAGTAAGTTAGCCAATAATATTAAAGAGGATACCAAAAGTTTCTTCAGATACATAAAGTGTAAAAGTGAGGCGAGAGTAGATGTCGGACCGCTTGAAAATGGTGCTGGAGAGGGAGTAATGGGGAACAACGAAATGGCGGACGAACTGAATAAGTATTTTGCGTCAGTCTTCAGTGTGGGGGAAAAAAACAGCAGAATGGTGGAAGCTCCAGTTGTTGGGGTCATGAAGTGTGTAAAGTTAGCATAACTAGAGAGAAGGTTCTTGGGAAAGTGAAATGTCTGAAGTCACCTGGACCAGATGGTGCCTATCCCAGGGTTCTGAAAGATGTGGGTGAAGATATCGTGGAGGTATTAGTAATGATCTTTCAAGAATCACTAGATTCTGTAATGGTTCCAGAAGACTGGAAAATTGAAAATGTCACTCCATTCTTCAAGAAAGGAAACTATAGGACAGTTAGTCTGATGCTAGTGGTTGGAAAGACGTTGGAGTCAATTTTGAAGGATGAAGGCTCAGGGTACTTGGAGACACATGATAAAATAGGCCGTAGTCAACATGGTTTTCTCAAGGGAAAATCTTGCTTGACAAATCTGTTGGAATTCTTTGAAGAAATAGCAAGCAGAATAGACAATGGAGAATCGGCTGATGTTGTGTACTTGTATTTTCGGAAGGCCTTTGACGAGGTGCCATATATGAGGCTGCTTAGCAAGCAATGAGCGCGTGGTATTACAGGAAAGATTCTAACTTGGATAAAGCTGTGGCTGATTGGCAGGGGGCAAAGAGTGGAAATGAAGCCTTTTTTGGTGGGTGCCAGTGACAAGTGGTGTTCCACAGGGGTATGTGTTGGGACAGATTCTTTGTACGTATTGTGTCAGTGATTTGAATGATGGAATTGATGACTTTGTTGCAAAGTTTGCAGACGATATGAAGATAGGTGGAGGGGCGGGTACTTTTGAGGAAGTAAGGAAACTACGGGAGGACTTAGATTAGGAGAATGGGCAAATAAATGGCAGATGGAATACAATTTCAAGAGATGTATGGTAATGCACGATGGTAGAAGAAATGAAAGGGTTGACTATTTTCTAAGTGGACAGAAAATATTTTTAAAAATTGAGGTGTAAAGCAACGTCCTTGTGCAGGATTCCCTAAAGGTTAATTTGCAGGTTGAGTGTGGTGAGGGAGGCAAACGTATTGTTATCGTTCATTTCAAGAGGACTAGAATATAAAAGCAAGGATGTAATGTTGAGAATTTATAAAGCACTGATGAGTCCTCACTTGCAGTATTGTGAGCAGGTTTGAGTCCCTTAGAAAGCATGTGCTGAAGCTGGAGAGGATTCAAAGGTGGTTCATGAAAATGATTACAATTATGAATGACGTCATATAAGAGTGTTTGATTGCTCTGGGCCTGTAGTCACTAGAATTCAGAGTAATGATGGGTGATCTCATTGAAACCTATTGAATGCTGAAAGACCTTGATAGAGTGGATGTGGAGAGTCTAAGGCCAGAAGACACAGCTTCAGAATGAAGAGACGTCCTTTTAGAATAGAGATAAAGAGGAATTTTCTCAGTCAGAGAGTGGTGAATCTGTGGAATTCTTTGCCACAGACAACTGTGGAGGCCAAATCATTATGTATATTTAAGGCAGAGGTTGATAGTTTCTTGATTGGTCAGAGCATGAAGGGATACAGGGGGAAGGCAGGAAATTGGGGCTGAGAGTAAAATTGATGAAATGACAGGGCAGACTCAATGGCCAAATGGGCCAATTCTGCTCCTATATCTTATAGCCTTATAACATGACGATTGTGGACAGCATGCTCTAAATCTAAGGTAGATATTTAAGAGGGATTTGTAATTTCACAGTGACTACTCAGCTTTCAAGAAGGATGTCATCTCCAAAAGTTACGCTGAAAGAATGCCATCAGAAGATCTGGATCGCAGTGATGGTAAGGTCTAGTATATTCAACATCATGGTGTTTACCACCCCAGAGAAGGAGTGCTGTGTTTGTGGAGTAACTTTTCTGTGAATATCACTTCATGTTTAGTTCTTACAGGACCAGATCTTACTAGCTCATTGGTTGGAGTCCCAGCCAGATTCAGAAAGGAACCAGTGGTGATCATGGTAGATCTTAAATCAATGTTTCATCAGTTTAAAGTACCAGTGGAAGATACAGATATTTTGTGCAGAAGACAACGAAGAACAGTTTAGCTGTGAAACGGTGGATAAGGTTTTGCATTGTTTCTGTGTTGATGACTGTTTTGTGTCAGTGTTCTTTGAGGAAGAAACAGCGTCTCTCTATCATGTGCTAAGTGTGGCTTTCAACTCACAAAGTGGATGAGCCCCAGACATAGTGTGTTAGCTGTTATACCAGTAGAGCAAAGAGCGAAAGCCATGAAGGATTTGGATCAAGATATACTTTCAGTGGAGAGTGTATTGGGTGTGCATTTCAGTTTGATCCTTCCAAGTTTAAGATCACGATTCAAGGACCACTCACCAGAGTGGTGGTCCTCTCCACTGTTAGTTTCATCTACGATTCTTTAGGAATCTTGAGTTTGGTGGTGCTAATTGCTAAGATCATACAAGATCTATGTAAGAAAGAGCTTGGCCTGGTTGACATGATGCCAACACCTTTTGCTCATGTGTGGGCAAGCTGGTTGGAAGAACTCTGCCGGTGGAAAGACTTCATGGTTGTTAGATATTTGAACCCCTAGGACTTTGGTAAAGTTATTGCTGCATGGTAACATCACTTTTCAGATGCAGGCGAAGATAGCTATGGTGCAGTGTCTTACCCGTTGTCGCACAACACATGCTCTCGGGTGCACTGTGCTTTTATCAAGGGACAACCTAGGGTACCTCCATTGAAATCAGTTTCCATCCCTTTTATGGAGGTCGCTGTTGTTACAAAGGCAATCTGTATGGAGACAATGTGGCAGAAGGAGTTGCACAGGCAGCTTTGTGACTCAGTTCTGTGGACTGATTGTACTTCTGAACTGAAGTATATTAAGAATGAAACTTATAGGTTCCAAACCTTTGTTGCTGAAATTCTTAAGGTTTTACAAGCATCACAATGGAGATTGTAAACACTTCAAGGGACCTAGCAGATGTGGCCTCTTGATGGTTGAGAGTGGAAGCATTCCTGAAGAATGAAACATGGGTGTCAGAACATCAATATCTTTTTCAGCCTGAAAGGGATTGGCCCGTGAATCCTGATTCTTCTGGAGCATTCCTGCCAGGTGATCTGGAAGTCAGAAGAAGTGTTTCAATGGATGCCATGCAGATTGAAGAGGAGGTGGACACGGGAGCATGTATGATCCATCACTTCTTGTTTTGGACTTGTTTGAGGAAGACAGTGGCTTGGAATCTTAGATTTAAGAAATTCCTCTTGTTTCTTAGTTGGATGAGGATGCAATTGAGTATCGCTCTTGCTCAGTCTGATTTGGATGAATAATGACAAGTATATTGTTCAGAGAGAAATATTGAGAAGGCCAAAGGTCTGACTGACCGAGTTTATCTCTCAGTGGAGGAGCTCAGAAAGGCTGAAATGGAGATAGAAACATAGAAAATAGGTGCAGGAAAAGGCTATTTGGCCCTTTGAGCCTGCACTGCCATTCAGTACAATCATGGCTGATCATCAAAACCCTGTACCTGCTTTCCCTCCATACCTCCGATCACTTTAGCCACAAGGGCCATATCTAACTTCCTCTTAAATATAGCCAATGAACCAGCCTCAACTGTTTCCTGTGGCAGAGAATTCCACAGATTCACCACTCTCTGTGTGAAGAAGTTTTTCCTTATCTCGGTCCTAAAAGGCTTCCCCTTTATCCTTAAACTGTGACCCCTCGTTCTGGACTTCCCCAACATACGTTTCAATAAGATCCCCCCTCAATCTTCTAAATTCCAGTGAGTATAAGCCTAGTCGATCCAGTCTTTCTTCATTTGAAAGTCCTGCCATCCCAGGAATCAATCTGGTGAACCTTCTTTATACTCCCTCTATGGCAAGAATGTCTTTCCTCAGATTCAGGGACCAAAACTGCACACAATACTCGAGGTGCGGTCTCACCAAGGCCTTGTAAAACTGCAGTAGAACCTCCGTGCTCCAGTACTAAAATCCTTTTGCTATGAATGCCAACATACCATTTGCCTTTTTCACCGCCTGCTGTACCTGCATGCCCACCTTCAATGACTGGTGTACAATTACACCCAGGTCTCGTTGCACCTTCCCTTTTCCTAATCAGCCGCCATTCAGATAATAATGTTTTCCTGTTCTTGCAACCAAAGTGGATAACCTCATATTTATCCACATTAAATTGCATCTGCCATGAATTTGCCCACTCACCTAACCTATCCAAGTCACCCTGCATCCTCTTAGCATCCTCCTCACAGCTAACATCGCTGCCCAGCTTCATATCATCCACAAACTTGGAGATGCTGCATTTAATTCCCTCATCTAAATCATTAATATATATGTTGTAAACAACTGGGGTCCCAGCACTGAGCCTTGCAGTAGCCCACTAGTCACTGCCTGCCATTCTGAAAAGGTCGGGTTTATTCCCACGCTTTGCTTCCTGTCTGCCAACCAATTCTTTATCCATATCAATACCGTAGCCCCCATACTGTGTGCTTTAAGTTTGCACGCTAATCTCCTGTGTGGGACCTTGTCAAAAGCCTTTTGAAAATCTAAATATACCACATCCACTGGCTCTCCCCTATCCATTCTACTAGTTACATCTACAGAAAATTCTATAAGATTTGTCAGACATGATTTTCCTTTCACAAATCCATGCTGACTTTGATGATTTCACCTCTTTCCAAATGTGCTGATATCGCATCTTTGATAACCGACTCTAGCATTTTCCCCACCACCGATGTCAGACTAACCGATCTATAATTCCCCGGTTTCTTTCTCCCTCCTTTTTTAAAAAGTGGGGTTACATTAGCCACCCTCCAATCCTCAGGAACTAATCCAGAATCTAAGGAGTTTTGAAAAATTATCACTCATGCATCCACTGTTTCTTGGGCTACTTCCTTAAGCACTCTGGGATGCAGATCATCTGGCCCTGGGGATTTATCTGCCTTTAATCCCTTCAATTTACCTAACACCACTTCCCTACTAACATGTATTTCCCTCAGTTCCTCCATCTCACTAGACCCTCGGTCCCTTACTATTTCCGGAAGATTATTTATGTCCTTCTTAGTGAAGGCAGAACCAAAGTAGTTATTCAATTGGTCTGCCATGTCTTTGTTCCCTATGATCAATTCACCTGTTTCTGACTGTAAAGGACCTACGTTTGTCTTGACCAATCTTTTTCTTTTCACATATCTATAAAAGCTTTTACAGTCAGTTTTTATGTTCCCTGCCAGCTTTCTCTCATAAACTTTTCTCCCTTTCCTAATTAAGCCCTTTGTTCTTCTCTGCTGGTCTCTGAATTTCTCCCAGTCCTCAGGTATGCCGCCTTTTTTGCTAATTTATATGTTTCTTCTTTGGACTTGATACTATCCCCAATTTCCCTTGTCAGCCACGGGTGCACTACCTTCCCTGGTTTATTCTTTTGCCAAACTGGGATGAACAATTGTTGTAGTTCATCCATACGATCTTCAAATGCTTGCCATTGCATATTCACTGTCAACCCTTTCAGTATCATTTGCCAGTCTGTCTTAGCTAATTCACGTCTCATACCTTCAAAGTTACCCTTCTTTAAGTTCAGAACCTTTGTTTCTGAATTAACTATGTCACTCTCCATCTTAATGAAGAATTCCATCATATTATGGTCACTCTTACCCAAGGGGACTCGCACGACAAGATTGCTAACTAACCCTTCCTCATTGCTCAATACCCAATCTAGAATGGCCTGCTCACTAATTGGTTCCTCGACATGTTGGTTCAGAAAACCATCCCACATACATTCCAAGAAATCCTCTTCCTCAACACCCTTACCAATTTGTTTCACCCAATCTATATGTAGATTGAAGTCACCCATTATAACTACTGTTCCTTTTTTGCACGTATTTCTAATTTCCTGTTTAATGCCATCCCCAACCTCACTACTACTGTTAGGTGACCTGTACACAACTCCCACCAGCGTTTTCTGCCCCTTAGTGTTATGCAGTTCTACCCATATCGATTCCACATCCTCCAGGCTAATGTCCTTCCTTTCTATTGCATTAATCTCCTCTCTAACCAGCAATGCTATCCCACCTCCTTTTCTTTCCTGTCTATCCCTCCTGAATATCGAATATCCCTGGATGTTGAGCTCCCATCCTTGGTCACCCTGGAGCCATGTCTCTGTGATCCCAACTATATCATATTCATTAATAACAATCTGTACATTCAATTCATCCACCTTGTTACGAATGCTCCTTGCATTGACACACAAAGCCTTCAGGCTTGTTTTTACAACACTCTTAGCCCTTATACAATTATGTTGAAAAGTGGCTCTTTTTGCTTTTTGTCCTGGATTTGCCTGCCTGCCACTTTTACTTTTCTCCTTACTACTTTTTGCTTCTACCCTCATTTTACACCCCTCTGTCTCTCTGCACTTGTTCCCATTATGTTTTGCTAAAGAAACATATTTCCATATGAATTCTCAAGTTTGCAAAGGGGCAAAAGCATGAAAAGGAACTGCCATATTTTCAAGCTCAATCCAGTACTTGAAGATGATGTCTTGAGGGTTGGCGGATGGCTTAGTAGGGCAGCCAGGCCTGAAGAGTTTAAACATCCTGTTGTACTAGCAGAGGATCTCCGTACCTCAGACTTATTTAGAAAAACATAGAAAACCCTCAGCACAATACAGGCCCTTAAGCCCACAAAGCTGTGCCAACCATGTCCTTACCTTAGAAATTACTTAGGCTTACCTTTATTTTTCTAAGCTCCATGTACCTATTCAGGAGTCTCTTTAAAGACCCAATCGCACCTGCCTCCTGCAGCCCATTCTACACATTCACCACTCTCTGCATAAAAATACTTATCCCTGACATCTCTGTACCTACTTCCAAACATCTTAAAACTGTGCCCTCATGTGCTAGCCATTTCAGCCCTGGGAAAAGCCTCTGACTATCCACATGATCAATGCTTCTCATCATCTTATACACCTCAATCAGGTCACCTCTCATTCTCTGTCACTCAACCTATTCTCATAAGGCATGCCCCCCAATTCAGGCAACATCCTTGTAAATCTCCTCTGTACCTTTCTATGGTTTCCACATCCTGTAGTGAAGTGACCAGAACTGAGCATAGTACTCCAAGTGGGGTCTGACCAGGGTCCTATATAGCTGCAACATTACCTCTCAGTTCCTAAGTTCAATTCCACGATTGATGAAGGCCAGTCCACCATGCATTCTTAACCACAGAGTCAACCTGAACAGCAGCTTTGAGTGCCCTATGGACTTGGACCCATACTGTCATCACACTGCCAAGAGTCTTACCAAGAATACTATATTCTGCTGTCATATTGGACCTACCAAAATTAACCACCTCACACTTATCTAGGTTGAACTTCATCTGCCACTTCTCAGCCCAGTTTTGCATCCTATCGATGTCCTGCTGTAACCTCTGACGGCCCTCTATACTATCCTGAACACCTCCAACCTTTATGTCATCAGCAAATTTACTAACCCATTCCTCCACTTCCTCATCCAGGTCATTTATAAAAATCACGAAGGGTAGGGGATTCAGGGATCCCTGAAGCACACCACTGGTCACTGACTTTCATGTAAAATATGACCCATCTACAACCACTCTTTGCCTTGTGTGGGCAAGCCAATTCTGGATCCACAAAGCAGTGTCCCCTTGGATCCCATGCCTACTTATTTCTGAGGCCTGTCTTTCAAGAGGTGGGACATGGTGGCCTTAATACTGGATTCCTGGCACTGATATGGCTATAAGAAGAATCCTGTCTAAGTGTGTTGTTTGTCAACAGTTGCACGCGGTTCCAGGATGTCAGCACGTGGCGAACTACCTGTGGACAGGGTTTCTCCAGATGAACCTCCCTTTATATGTGTAGAAGTAGACTACTTTAGACCTTTTGAGGTGAAGGGCAGAAGGAGTACGATGAAGACGTATGGGGTCATATTTGCCTGTCTAGTTATATGAACTGTTCACATTGAAGTGGCATCTTTGTTATGCACCTTGAGACTTTATAGTAAGAGGTGGACAGATCTGTGAACTGCACTCTGATAACTTTGATGAAGCTGAGTGTGAGTTAAGAGAAGCCATTGAGAAGTGGAGCCATTCGAAGATCATTGACGTCCTTCTTCTGAAAGGAATTCCATGGATTTCTAATCACCTGGTTGGCTTTTATCATGAGGGAACATGGGAGAAATTGATCAGGTCTGTTTGAAGGATTTTCAATTCCACCATGAAGGTACAAAATCTTGAGAACGAGGGTTTCTACACAGTCCTTTGCAAAATAGAGGCTATTACCCATGGTCATTCAACTACTAAGGCATCCTCTGATCCCAATAATTCGGAAGCTGTAATACCCGACCATCTGTTGCAGCTGAAGACTTCACCATCCGCCACCAGGAGACTTCCAAAACGGAAGACATTGAACTTATCACATCCAATACAGGTCAAACTTGTTTTGGAATGGTGGGTGAAGGAGTACTTAGCACAGTTATAGGAACATCAGAAATGGTCAGGTATTGAGTGCAATTTCCTTCCAATAAAGTTGCCTTGCAGCTCATGGATCCACAGGAAGAGTACTTCGAATCTTTCCAGACAAGAGGATTTGTGCTGCAAATGTGCATCAAGACCAAGACTTGACTGGACAAGCCTATATCTGTCTTTCACAGGAGGCAGAGGTTTCAGGAACTACAGTTCTAAAAGCTTCATGACTTTGACTTGACTTACTGACTTGTCAGAGAGAGATATTAATGATTACTCTGTACTGGCTAAAGTGCTGACACTTCTGGTCTAGGTAACTAACATAATTTGATTGAAAGAAGAAAGAGCACATTTGCATAAATGTAAAGATATTTATCCTTGAAGATTTCATGTTTCCTAATTTTGTAGTATTTAGTTGAGATTATTATTTAATAATTAGGGGCTGGGACGTCAGAGCCATCTATCTATATTCTGTCTGTCTACATTATAGTTTATGTTGCGTGTATTTATTGTGGACTAAGAGGTCCGATCAATGTTGGGACCAGAGTACTTCAAAGAGGTTACTGGCAGGTCGGCGAAGCTAGTATACAAGGAGAGCTTCACGGACATTCTATATGTCCAGTCAGCATTGGGAGCAGAGCACTGCAAATTAAATAAAAGTACAGAATGGGCAAGCGGGGCAGCCATTGTTGGGAGTAGGCTAGCAGTGAGAGTAGGATTGTCAGGCTTTGACGAGAAGAGGTTGAGGCCAAAGAACCAGGTTAGAAGTTTTGGTTTTGGCTGCCCATTGTACAGTGCAGGCAGGATGGCAGATATGGCAGAGGAATGCTCATCCTGTAAGATATGGGAATTCATGGAACCTGCTTGTCTCCCTGATAACTACACCTGAAGGAAGTACACCCAACTCCAGCTCATGAAAGTTCATAAGGAACTGGAGCTGGGATTGGATCATCCAGGAGGCAGAGCAAATGATAGATACAACTTTTGAGCAGATGGTTACACCCAGAGTGCAGAATTAGGGGAGTAGATGGGTGAACACAGAGAGGTACAAGGAAAAGGAAGTCCCCCTGTAGGCTGTTCCCCTCAGCAACCCCTTTGGATACTGCTGAGGGGGTTGACCTATCTGGGCAACGCAGCAGCAGCCAGACCAATAGCATTGTGGTCAGCTCTGAGCCCCAGAAGGGTGATGTAAAGTCAAGGGGAGCAATAGTCAGAGGGGACTTGATGGGGGACAGATAGGAGATTCTGTGGCTGCAAAAGAGACATCAGGATGGTGTGTTGCCTCCTGGATGCTAGGGTCCAGGATGTCTCTGAGCCATTGCAGAATATTCTGGAAGGTGTGTGTGAGCAGCCAGAAGTTGTGGTACATGTTGGTACCAATGATACAGGCAGGAGAGGGGTAGAGGTCCTGCGTAGTAAGTTTAGGGAGTTAGGAAGGAGTCTGAAGTGCAGGACCTCTAAGGTGGTAATCTCCGATTACTCCTGGTGCCACAAGATAGTGAAGATCAAAACAGGAAGATAGCGCAGATGAATGAGTAGCTGAGGAGATGGTTCAGGGGGCAGGGTTTCAAGTTTTTGGATCTTTGGAACCTGTTCTGGGGAAGGGGTGATCTGTACACGTGGGAAGGGTTGCACCTGAACTGGAGGGAAACTAATATCCTAGGAGGGAAGTTTGCTAATGCTACTGGACAGTTTTTAAACTAGATTTGCAAGGAGGTAGGAACCGAAGTGAAGAGACAGAAGATGGTGCAGTTGGCGCACAAGTAGTGACAGCTTGTAAGGGAGTTTATGAGAAAGGATAGGCAGATGATAGAGCAAAGAAGCACTCAACCAGATGGTTTGAGATATGTCTATTTTAATGCAAGGAGTATGATAAGCAAGGTGGATGAAAGAGCACGGATCAATACACGGAACTATGATGTTGTGGCCATTACAGAAACTTGGATTGACTTGGGCAGGAATGGCTGCTGGGCTTTAGATGTTTCAAAAAGGACAGGGTGGGAGGCAAAAGAGGTAGGGGAGTGGCACTGCTAGTCAGTGATAGTATCATGGCTGCAGATAATGACCAGGGTAGCCCATCTTGTAAAAACGCTGCCCAGAAGAAGGCAATGAGAACCACTCATGGAAGGATTGTCTACTGAGTCATTGTGGGTGGAAGTCAGAAACAGGAAGGGGGTAATAACTTCACTCCTGATGAAGGGTTTCGGCCCGAAATGTCGTCACTACCTCCTTCCATAGATGCTGTCTGGCCTGCTGAGTTCTGCTGTTTCGTGTTTTTAATAACTTTACTGCATGTTTTCTAATAGATCCTTCAATAGTAACAGAAACATCGAGGGGCAGATAGGGAGGCAGATTCTGGAACAGTGCAATAATAATAGGGTTGTTGTGATGGGAAATTTCAACTTTCCTAATATTGACTGTTATCTCCTTAGAGCAAGGGGTTTAGATGGGGTGGAGTTTGTTAGGTGTGTTTAGGAAGGTTTCCTGATGCAAACCAACTAGAGGAGAGGCTGTACTTGATCTGGTATTGGAAAATGAACCTGGTTAGGTGTCAGATTTCTTCTCAGTGGGAGAGCATTTTGGTGGTAGCAATCATAGCTCTTTCTGTGTTACCATAGCACTGGAGAGTGATAGGAGCAGACAATTTGGGAAAACATTGGGGTGAGGGAAATTTGCTATTAGGCAGGAACTTGGGAACATAAATTCGAAGCAGATATTCTCAGGGAAATGCACGACATTAATGTGGCAAATATTCAGGGAACATTAGCATGGATATGTACCATTGAGTTCTAGAGCCATAAGGTAATGTTACAGCTATATAAGACCTTGATTGGACCTGTGTTCAGTTCTAGTCACCTCGCTATAGGAAGGATATGAGTACTATAGAGAGTGCAGAGGAGTTTTACAAGGATGCTGCCTGGATAGAGAGCATGCCTTTTGAGAATAAATTGAGTGAACCTGGCCCTTTCTCCTTGGAGTGACAAAGGATGAGAGGTGACCTAATAGAGGTATATAAGATGATGAGGAGCATTGATCATGTGGTAGCCCGAGGCTTTTCCCCAGGCTGAAATAGGTAACATGGCAAGACATAGTTTTAAGGTGCTTTGAAGTAGGTACAAGGGGATATCAGAGGTAAGTTTTTCACACAGAGTGGTGGGTGCGTGGAATGTACTGCCGGCGAGGTTGTTAAAGGTGTATACAATAGGGTCTTTTAAGAGACTCTTAGATAGGTACATGGAGATTAGAAAAATAGAGGGCTATACGGTTGGGAAATTCTAGGCAGTTTCTTGAGTCTTTAAAGTGCTGTGGATTTCTGTGTTACTAAGTAATCTGTCAGGTTGGGGTGAGATGAAGCAAATGAGTATAGTTCTGAATTCACACTTTGTCCTCATTAGTTTAATTTAGTTGAGGGGAGGTGAAACAAGGAATTAATATTTTTTGCTGACTGCTTATTTCATTTATTTTGATTATTTACAATATTCACTTATTTTGTTCGTTTCAGTAATTCTGCCATTTTCACTAATGTCGCTATATTAGATTGTTCATTTTTGCTTGTTTCATAATAAATAATCCAACATAGTTTTTTGCCTTGGAACTCAATTATTTGGAAGCATCATTCAGTGTTAATTCCCTCATCAGTCTCACAGCGGTTTTGATTTGTTTCAAGTAACCACTGCAGATGAGGTTCATCTTTAATGGGACTGGAGTTTAATATTCTGGATCTGTTTCAGATAAATCAGTTTTTTTAAGTTCTTCCTCGGATACTTAGTGAATCTACAACACATTCAGTGTATGGAGTCATCTCAGACTAGCTGATCCCTGCCAGTACTTCGATTGCTCGACAGTCATTTTAAATCCTTCTCTGCTGTTCACCTCTCACTCTTCCTTTGGTGCTAGGCTCCAAATAGTCACCACTCTGTGGGTGATGAGCTTTCCTTTGTATTTCCTGTCTGACTTCCTGTGCAGGCTGAAGAAGAAGGTGAGCTGAGTGCAGTTATGTTTGACATGTTGTTTGTCCCTCAGATCTTTGGGGCGAGGAAGAAAGATATTGTTAGTTACCCATTTTATTCCCTGTCCATTTCAACATTATGGGTCATTTTCACTACTTAACAAGGGCTGTCACCAACACAGCAGGGTTGTACATCACTGTATTCTAAAGTCTGAAAGTGGAATGGAAACCATGCATCGTATGCTCAATGGTGTGGGGTCAGAAACCAGATACGGGTCAGCACAGGGCAGAGTTTTGGGTAAGAGAAACACAGCTGCGGGGGGGGGGGGGGGGAGGCTTGGTAACTAATAAAAGAATAAGAACATTTGGAAGCTGACTGACAGCGCTACAAATTAGGTTGAGCTTGACTGATGACACACACAATGCCTGTTGGCATTGAGCATATTGCTTGTGGAAGCTGCCTGCTTTCAACTGGCTGGTGAGTTCTCATAAAAATATTGACTGGATTGGTACCACTTAGCAGAGAGAAGGCAATGCTTTCAATGGCCCTGTTTTTACCCAGAAATCTCTGAGCTTAAAAATGTACAATCACTGTGAATTGAGTGTGCAGGTGCCAAGAGTCCAAAGCTGTGTTGAAAGGTGTGTAGGCGCTTAGTGGACAAACAGCCTCATAAATGGGTACAAATGACCTCCTAGGCACAGCTGAGATCTTACTTCTAAACCTAAGGATTTGGGATGGATGAAAAATATAGTTCCATTTATCCCTGAGCAAAAAATTATAATGCATCTATCAGATAAATACATAAACAATTTTATACCAATTGAAGTGGAACATGAGATCAAGGCCTATGTCCAGAACCATTTGACGTCCATACCTTGGTAGCTAATGGGCAGAGTTGAGACTCATGCTAAAAGATAGAGCTGGGTCTATACTCCAGAATATTAAAATGTCAATTAGAACTCCACAGTTTAAATTTCGTAGATTTTTCGATTTGTTCTCTCTAGTAATATCCATTTTAACCTTTTCTTTAAACCATCAATTTTGGATAAGGCTTTTTTAATATGGAAAACTAAGGGAATAAAAAACTTCTTTAGATCTGTTTTTAGAGGACTGTTTAATGTCTTTTTCGCAGCTAGTGGATAAATACAATATATCTAATGCAGATTTTTTAGATACTTACAAGTTAGGAATTTTTTACGTGATTTTTTACCTTATTATCCATTTGTTCATTTACCAAATATGATACATGCTATTTTTCAGCTTAAACCATTTCAAAAAGGATTGGTAGCCATTATATATAAACAGTTAATGAATTCATGTATGATGCCTAATGATAAGGTTAAACGTGCTTGGGAAATGGAACTTCAGGATTCATTTTCAGATGATCAATGGAATAAAATTTATTATTTAGTTAATAATTAATTTATCTGCGCACGTCTGCCCCTAATTCAGTTCAAGATAGTGCACAGGGCGCATATGTCAAAAGATAAACTAGCACAAATTTTTTCTACTATAAATCCTACCTGTGTCAGATGTAACGCTGAGGTGGCTACTACAACTCATATGTTTTGGTCCTGTACAAAGTTAAATAATTTTTGGAGAGAAGTTCTTAGAACATTATCAAAAGTCATAGGTGTTACAGCAATCTTTGGGATTGGGATGCTTTTTCAACATTATATGCCAGGAGAGCTATTTTGTTACAGTGGAAAGATTCTAATCCACCCACTGTTTTTTTTGGCTCTCCATTATGTCTTGTTTAAGCTTAGAGAAAATTAGAAGTCGGACGTTCGATAAATCTTCTAAATTTGAGCAAACCTGGTGACCTTTTTTTCAATATTTTCATATAAGTTAATTTTTTTCTTTTTTTTAAGGTAAAATTAAAAAAAATATATATATTTTTTCCTCTCTCCATGCAGTTTCAGATCCGACAAGAAGGATTTTTTTTTTTTTGTTTTAGGTTAGTTTAGTGGGGTTTGTTTGTTTTTTTCTCTCTTAATTATAAAAAATTTCCAGTCTTTTTTTTTGTATGAATTGCCAAGTAGAGTTGTGGCTCTTTGTTTATATATATAACAGTTCAATATAACGTTTACATGACTTTGACAGTATACATCCCTTTTGTTGTTTTGTACATTTATTGTATTATGTATTTGATATAACTTCTCCTCTGATTTGTATCTATTCATTTTTTTTAAAAAAATCAATAAAAAAGATCAAAAATGGAAAAAAAAGAGCTCCTTAGGATAAAACAAACTTCTTGCATCACATTTGGTTCTTTAGCAGTTCACCATTGTTTCTTCTTTTCAATTTAATGATAACGGTGGGGTGGAGGTATGTCTCTGCCAAAGGTGTAAGGTGCTCTTTCCCTGTGCTAGCCTTCAGGTCACCCTTGGGTAAGGTGTAGCACCTGCTTCACCCCCAGTTAGGGTCACATGAAGCCATGGCATCAGGTGGTGGACGGTCGTATGAGCAGCTGGTGCATATCACAAGTCCTGGTTATGCCACCACTGACACCACTTAGACAATGTTGAAGAGTATTGATAATGACCAGGGTAGCACGTCTTGTAAAAACGCTGCCCAGAAGAAGGCAACGAGAACCACTCCTATGGAAGAGTGCCAAGAAAAATCATAGTCATGGATAAGCCCGATAGCAAAATAATAATAGCAAAAGGATAGTGAGGGATAAAATTGGTCCCTTAGAGAATCAGAGTGGACAGCTATATGTGGAGCCAAAAGAGATGGGGGAGATTTTGAACAATTTCTTTTCTTTGGTATTCACTAAGGAGAAGGATATTGAATTGTGTAAGGTAACGGAAACAAGTAGGGAAGTTATGGAAACTATGACGATAAAAGAGGAGGAAGTACTGGTGCTTTTAATGAATATAAAAGTGGATAAATCTCCAGGTCCTGACAGGTTCCCTAGGACCTTGAGGGAAGTTAGTGTAGAAATAACAGGGGCTCTGACAGAAATATTTCAAATGTCATTAGAAACAGAGATGGTGCTGGAGGATTGGCGTATTGCTCATGTGCCATTGTTTAAAAAGGGTTTTAAGAGTAAACCTAGCAATTATAGGCCTGTCAGTTTGACGCCAGTGGTCGGTAAATTAATGGAAAGTATTTTTAGAGATGGTATATATAATTATCTGGATAGACAGGGTCTGATTAGGAACAGTCAACATGGATTTGTGCGTGGAAGGTCATGTTTGACAAATCTTACTGTATTTTTTGAAGAGGTTACAAGGAAAGTTGCCGAGGGTAAAGCAGTAGATGTTGTCCATATGGAATTCTGACAAGGTTCCACATGCAAGGTTAGTTAGGAAGGTTCAATCATTAGGTATTACTATTGAAATAGTAAAATAGATTCAACAGTGGCTGGATGGGAGATGCCAGAGAGTAGTGGTGGATAACTGTTTGTCAGGTTAGGGGCCGGTGACTAGTGGTGTGCCTCAGGGATCTGTACTGGGTCCAATGTTGTTTGTCATTTACATTAATGATCTGGATGATGGGATGGTAAATTGGATTAGTAAGTATTCAGATGATACTAAGATAGGTGGCATTGTGGATAATGAAGTAGGTTTTCAAAGCTTGCAGAAAGATTTAGGCCAGTTAGAAGAGTGGGCTGAAAGATGGCAGATGGATTTTAATGCTGATAAGTGTGAGGTGCTACATTTTGGTAGGAATAATCAAAATAGGACATACATGGTAAATGGTAGGGCATTGAAGAATGCAGTAGAACAGAGTGACTTAGGAATAATGGTGCATAGTTCCCTGAAGGTGGAATCTCATGTGGATAGGGTGGTGAAGAAAGCTTTTGGTATGTTGGCCTTTATAAATCAGAGCATTGAGTATAGTAGTTGGGATGTAATGTTAAAATTGTACAAGGCATTGGTGAGGCCAAATTTGGAGTATTGTGTACAGTTCTGGTCACCGAATTATAGGAAAGATGTCAACAAAATAGAGAGAGTACAGAGAAGATTGACTAGAATGTTACCTGGGTTTCCGCACCTAAGTTACAGAGGAGGGTTGAACAAGTTAGGTATTTATTTTTTGGAGCGTGGAAGTTTGGGGGGGGGGGGTTGATAGAGGTATTTAAAATTATAAGGGGTATAGATAGAGTTTATGTGGATAGGCTTTTTCCATTGAGAGTAGGGAGATTCAAACAAGAGGACATGAGACTTAGGGGACAAACATTTAGGGGTAACACGAGGGGGAATTTCTTTACTCAGAGTTGTAGCTGAGTGGATTGAGCTTCCAGTAGAAGTGGTAGGGGCAGGTTCAGTATTGTCATTTAAGGTAAAATTGGATAGGTATATGCACAGGAAAGGAATGGAGGGTTATGGGCTGAGTGCGGGTCAATGGGACTAGGTGAGAGTATTGCGTCTATGCTTGTCTTGGGGCTTGCGTTGATAGATATGGACTTGTTTCTGGAGTTTGTAGTTTGGGTGTTTTTTTTTCTTTTTTTTATCCCCATTATGGAATCCTGGAGCATATCCTAGTTATTTTTATTGTTGTTCATCTCCACCATTCTCGATCACATTATCCTGATATGCATCTACTTTTTTTAGATACAAAGTTTCATGATGATATCTAAACAGTTAAATGTTTTAACTTGAAATTTAGGTTGGAATCACCCTATTAAGCGTAAGAAAACATTTAAAGTTATAAACTGATTCCAGCCTGATACAATTTTTGCTCAAGAGACACATATCAGGTTACATGATAAAAATCGATTTTTTAAATATTGGAGGGGTCCTCAATTTCATGCAAATTCCCAGAGTAAAACTAGAGGTGTCTCTATTTTTATGGATTCCAAAATTCCTTTTAATAAGGAGGATATTATAGTCAATATTAATGGTAGATTCTTAATTGTTAAAGGAATAATTTGTAATAAGAAAATGGTTTTGGTTAATATTTATGGACCAAATGTTTGATCCCTCATTTTTTAAAGCTGTTTTTGCTCTATTACCTGATTTAAATGAATATATGTTATTAATGGGTGGTGATTTTAATACTTGCTTAAATTCTTTAATGGTTAAGTCATCATCCAAACATCAACTCCCTACTCATTCTGCATCACTTATTAATTCCTTTTTAACTGATTGTGGTTTAATTGAGGTCTGGAGGCATATGCATCCTAGAGATAGAGAATATTCTGATACATTTAAAGCTTATTTACGTGGTCAAATTATATACATTAAAGATACATTTAAAGCTTATTTATGTGGTCAAATTATATCATATATAGCTAAATTGAAGAAACATAAAAAGAATGGAATTAGATAAAATCTCTAAACAAATTAAAGAATTAGATAACATTAATGCACTCTCTCCAAATGTTGTTTCATTTAAAAGAAGATTAGAATTACAATCACAGTATAACTTATTACTAACATACCCTATTGAAGGATATTTGCTTAAATTGAAAAGTCAATTTTATATTTTGGGGGATAAAAATAATAAGCTCTTAGCTTCCTAACTAAGAGCAGCTCAGTTAATACAATTAAAATACAAATTTTAAAGATTCGTAAAAATAATGGAGATATAGTAAGTAACTAAGAGGATATTAATAACACTTCCAGGATTTTTACTCTGATCTTTATAGATCTCAATTTCCTGCTGATTCCTCCAAAATGGAAGCTTTTTTATATAAGATTAAATTTCTACAAATTTCTGATGAAGATCAACAGATGTTTGATGCTCCAATTACTGAGCATGAAATTCAGAAAGCTATTTTATCAATGCAATCAGGTAAAGCTCCTGGACTTGATGGTTATTTGGTGAGATTTTTCAAAAAAATTTAACAGATTACTTTCTCCATATCTTTTGGAAATATTTCATGAATCCTTTGAGAAGGGTAATTTACCTTTTTATGAAGCATCTATTTCCTTAATTCTTAAAAAAGATAAAGACCCTTTTGAATGATCATCATATAGACCTATTTTGCTATTAAATGTGGATGCAAAAGTTCTTTCTAAAATAATGGCTAATCACTTGGAAAATATTTTAATTAAAATCATCTCTGTGAACCAAATGGGCTTTATTAAAGGCCGTTATTCTTTCTCTAATGTTCGGAGAACACCATTATCTAAGCAACCTCAATGTGTTATCTCTCTTGATGCAGAGAAGGCATTTGAGAGTTGAGTGGCCATATTTGTTTAAGGTATTAGAAAAATTTGGTTTTGATAATAATTTTAACAGATGGATTCAGATGATTTATAAGAAACCTATTGCCATGATCATTACTAATAATTGCAGGTCTTCTTTCTTTTCACTTTCTCGTAGTACTAGACAGGGATGTCCACTAAGCTCTTTATTATTTAATCTTGTATTGGAGCCTTTAGCTGTAACATTACGTGAGGCTAATAACATTCGTGGTATTTCTATAAATTGATCAATACGTAAGATTTCTCTTTATGCAGTTGAGCTTTTGATTTTTATTTCGAATCTTGAGGAATCAATTCCTAATCTTTTGGAAACACTTAAAGATTTTGAAAAATTTTCAGGATATAAACTCAATTTGAATAAAAGTGAATTGTTTCCATTAAATGTTCCTGTTAGTACATATAATGATATTCCTTTCAGAATTGTTAATACATTTAGATATTTAGGTATTATAATTACTAAAAAATATAAAGATTTTTATAAAGCTAATATAGTTCCTTTAGTAGAATCCATGAAACTACTATTTTTTAGATGGAATCCACTTACTATTTCTTTAATAGATCATATCCATGCAGTGAAAATGATGATTTTACCTAGATTTTTATATATTTTTCAAAATATACCTATCTTTTTAAATAAAAAATTTCTCGATCAACTTGACTTGCTTATTTCTTCCTTTATTTGGAACAATAAGAGACCAAGAATTAACAAGTACTATTTACAAAAACCCAAAAAAGTTGGTGGACTTGCACTTCCTAATTTAAGACTGTATTATTGTGCTGTGAATATTAGACAATTATGTTTTTGGCTATACTGGCTCGATAAGAGCCAAAAATCACTATGGGTTGATTTGAAATTAAAAGCTGTTAAACAATTTCATTTAACTTCAATATTAGGAGCTCCATTACCTTTACAGCTCTCTAAAATTCCAATTTTAAATTTTTACCCGGTTATTAAGCAATCTTTATGGATTTGGATTCAGTTTCGCAATTTTTAAAATTTTAAACAATTTAAGTTGTCTAGTTTTTAATATCGAAACTTTTCGTTTAATCCTTCAATAACTGACCCAATTTTTCTCCTATGGAGAAATAAAGGGATCTGTTTTTTTACAGATTTATTTTGTGATGGTCGATTGTTGACTTTTGCGGAGTTAATTAACAAATACTCTCCTGCTCATACACATTTTTTGCAATATTTTCAGGTTAGACATTTTTTTCACAATAATATTTACCTAAGTTTCCTTATTTACATGAATCTGATTTGTTGGATACCATTTTGTTGAATCCTTTAGTGAGAGGTTCCATTAGCAGAATTTATAATTTATTTTTGTTACAAAAAGAGAACCTACCACTAAAGATTAAACAAGATTGGGAGAGAGAACTTAATATGACCTTTGTTAATGAAGATTTGGTTCGAATTTTGAAAAATGTAAATTCTTCTTCTATATGTGCCAACCACTGTTTAATTCAATTTAAAATTGTCCATCATTATTATTTAACAAAGGAGAGACTATCTTAGATATTTCCTACTGTAGATAATTTCTGTGATAGATGTAAAACTGAAGTAGCTACTTTGTCACATATGTTCTGGTCATGTTCTTCATTAATACTGTTTTGGAAATCTTTATTTTCTACAATTTCTAAAGCTCTGAAAATTAATTTACAACCTAATAGATTGAATTTTCTATTTGGAATAGTTCCGCATCATATTCAGGGTATTTCATCTTCAGATCAACATGTAATTGCATTTGTTACATTGTTGGCAAGAAGGGCTATTCTATTAAAATGGCAAGATATCTCTTCCCCTACATTAATTGAATGGTTTTCTCATGTTACGAATGATGAACAACTCTGATGGGCAGAAGGGTACAGAATCGCCAATGCCCCCCCCCCTTTGGAGAATCACAAATTGCTACTATTCCAATGCTGTTATCAAGGGAGATGAGAGAGACACAGGAAAGCTGCCAAGACAGTTGTTATTGATAAACAGCTCATGTCAGTTAATGAGAGAGAGACAACTCAGAGATACACAAAGTGTCTCCTCTTAACAAAAGCAAAACGGAACCACTGATTACTGCTATTGTCTCTTGGAGAAGGATTGTTTATTGAGTACTTTTCTATTCATTGAAACCCCTCAGGGGGCAACCAGAGTGGGCTGGTTTGATGGGTTGCATCATCCCAACCTGATTGACACCTGAGACCCCGTGAGTGGGGATAAAAGTAGTGTCTGGGGTAACACCCCTCAGATGCACCTGGAGAGACGCTATGAGACCGGTGGGGGCTCGTGTGTGTGTCCACCCTTGCCTGGGTGACGAGTCCACCACGGAACGGTCTAGCTAAAGGACGGAGGGGTCATACGTGAATGGCCACAACAACAATGCATCGACGGATCAAGATCGTAAAGGAAAGTTGGCAAGTCAATAGCTGTTACTGTTCTCTCTCTCTCTCCAACAATTGAAACACCGTGACCAA
This sequence comes from Hypanus sabinus, assembly GCF_030144855.1. Classification (NCBI taxonomy): domain Eukaryota; kingdom Metazoa; phylum Chordata; class Chondrichthyes; order Myliobatiformes; family Dasyatidae; genus Hypanus; species Hypanus sabinus. The sequence goes on along the minus strand of NC_082734.1, from coordinate 38,172,144 downwards.
CTACTGCAGCCTGCATGAACTGAACTGAACTTTATATTTCCATCTGACAATTCATTATCCTCTAGACAATGATAGAGCTTATTTCTTATTAATTATTATTATACCTGCACTTTTAGGTTTAGTATTGATGACGTATATTATCTGTATATTTGCATTGATAATATTTTTGCGTATTTTTACTAATAATTACTGTTAAAAATAGTATCACCAGACTCCAACGGATACTCCTGTCTTTGCTGGTAAGACACCCAGTTACGGGGTTCGTAACACTCAAGTAATGTTATGTTTCAGTTTGGAAAAAATTAGAAGTAGAACTTTTGAACCTCGATTCGATTTTGAGAGAAGATGGGGTTCTTTTGTCAAATATTACCATTTAATTTGAATTATTCTATATGGTTTCCTTCCAATTTTTTTTTTAAATATGAATTGGTGGTTGATGACTCTTTTTCTTTATACAAAAGTATATTTAGATGATGGTTAAGCGTATTGCTTCCAGGGGTTGATTCCTAGTGGGTTTTTTCTTTTTTTTATAGTTAGTATGGGTTTTTTTCTTAGTTAGATGGTTTTTTTTTCCTTTTTCCTATGTATAAAACATTTTTCTTTCCATTTTTATATATTACGATCAGTTTTTTTTCTTCAGCTCTATTAGTTGTATACATATTAATTTTTTGAAGTTTTATATTATTGTATAGCTGTAGAAGATTATGTATCAATAAAAAGATTCTAAAAATGAAAATGAAAGTAAAATTGGATAGGTATATGGACAGGAAAGGAATGGAGGGTTACGGGTTGAATGCGGGTCAGTGGGACTAGGTGAGAGTAAGCATTTGGCATGGACTAGAAGGGCTGAGATGGCCTGTTTCTGTGCTGTAATTGTTTTATATATATTTTATTTTTTATTTATATATATATATATATATATATATATTATATATATTTTTAGATATATATCTATAGCCCATGTCATACGACATAGCACATAATGATGATGATAATGAAGGATAACAAACACTTGGGTAACAAGCAACCTGTAACATTTAAAGATTCATAGTCATAGAAAAATACAGAACAGAAACAGGCCCTTATGCCCATCTCGTCCATGCTGAAACCATTTAAACAGCCTACTCCCATCGAACTGCACCGGAACCATAGCCATCTCTACCCCCCACTATCCCCCAACCAAACTTTGCTTAAGCTTTGAAATTGAGCTTGCATGCTCCACTTGTGCTCATAGCTGATTTCACACTCTCACGACCCTCTGAGTGAAGAAGTAGACCCTCTGAGTGAAATAGAGCTTTGACCAGCGGCCAGTCAGTGTTTGGGATTAATTCGTAAGAGCAAGTTAAAGGTAGGCAGGGCAAGCGCAGCGGCTGTCAGAGTGGACATAGAGTGATGATTTTAATGCTATAGCTCTTTGAGAGAGAGAGAGAGAGAGAGAGAGAGAGAGAGAGAGAGAGAGAGGCTTCACTCTGAGAAAGCAAAGAAAAGAAAAGCTCAAGTTTTTTCCTTCTCTTTTTTATATCTGTTCAGCTAGATAGAGATGACAGGCAGAATAGTGCAATGCTCCTTTTACGGGATGTGGGAAGGCATGGAGGCCTCCAGTATCCCTGACCACTACAATTGCGAGAAGTGCATCCAGCTGCAGTTTCTAACAAACCGTTTTAAGGAGTTGGAGCTGGAAATGGATGAACTCCAGATCATTCAGAGGTTGAAGAGGTGATCGATAGGAAATATAGAGAGAAATTTACACCCAAGGTGCAGGACACAGGAAACTGGGTAACACACACAAAGTGCTGGAGGAACTCCACTATTTCAGAAGGGTGGGAGGCAGCAGAAAGAAAACTATAGACCTGTTAGCCTGACATCAGTGGTTGGGAAGTTGTTGGAATTGATTATTAGGGATAAGATTATGGAGTACCTGGAGGCACATGACAAGATAGGCCAAAGCAAGCATGGCTTCCTGAAATGAAAATCTTGCCTGACTAACCTACTGCAATTTTTTGAGGAAGTTACAAGCAGGGTAGACAAAGGAGATGCAGTAGATGTGGTGTACTTGAATTTTCAGAAGGCCTTTGACAAGGTGCCACATGTGAGGCTGCTTAGCAAGATAAGAACCCATGGAATTACAGGGGAGTTACTAGCTTTGGTGGAGCTTTGGCTGATTGGCAGAAAACAGAGAGTGGGGAATAAAGGGATCCTATTCTGCCTGGTTGCCGGTTACCAGTGGAGTTCCACAGGGGCTGGTGTTGGGACCACTGCTTTTTACGATGTATCTCAATGACTTGTGGCTAAATTTTCTGATGATACAAAGATAGGTGGAGGAGCAGGTAGTGTTGAGGGCCTGCAGAGAGACTTTAGATAGTTTAGGGGAATGTGCAAAGTAGTGGCAAATGAAATACAATGTTGTAAGGTGTATGGTCATGCACTTTGGTGGAAGAAATAAACGGGGCAGACTATTATTTAGATAGGGAGAGAATTCAAAATACAGACATGCAAAGGAACTTGGGAGCCCTTGTGTAGGATACCCTCAAGGTTAACCTTCAAGTTGAGTCAGTGGTGAAGAAGACAAATGCAATGTTGGCATTCATTTCTAGAGGTATTCGACATAAGAGCAGGGATGGGATGTTGAGGCTCTATAAGGTGCTTGTGAGACCACACGGAGTATTGTGTAAACACGAGGAAATCTGCAGATGCTGGAAATTCAAACAACAACACACACAAAATGCTGGTGGAACACAGCAGGCCAGGCAGCATCTATAGGGAGAAGTGCTGTCGACGCTAGGACTAACTGAAAGGAAAGATAGCAAGAGATTTGAAAGTAGTGGGGGGAGGGGGGAAATGCAAAATGATAGGAGAAGTGTGGGCGTGGGATGAAGCTAAGAGCTGGAAAAGTGATTGGCGAAAGTGATACAGAGCTGGAGAAGGGAAAGGATCATGGGACGGGAGGCCTCAGGAGAAAGAAAGGGGTGGGGGGTGAGCACCAGAGGGAGATGGAGAACAGGCAAACAACTAAATATGTCAGGGACGGGGTAAGAAGGGGAGGAGGGGCAGTAACGGAAGTTAGAGAAGTCAATTTTCATGCCTTCAGGTTGGAGGCTAGCCAGCCAGTATATAAGGTGTTGTTCCTCCAACCTGAGTTTGGATTCATTTTGACAATAGAGGAGGCCATGGATAGACGTATCAGAATGGGAATGGGATGTGGAATTAAAATGTGTGGCCACTGGGAGATCCTGCTTTTTCTGAGGCATTGGCTCTGCCTCTTGCACGCATACTGAGCTCGTCGACTTCATTAACTTTCACCCTGCCATCAAATTTACCTGCTCCATTTCCAACACCTCCCTCCCCTTTCTTGAGCCTACAGACTCTCACAGCTACCTGGACTATTCCTCTTCCCACCCTTTCTCTTGCAAAAAGGCTATCTCCTTCTCACAATTCCTCCGTCTCCGCCGCATCTGCTCTCAGGATGAGGCTTTTCATTCCAGGACGAAGGAGATGTCTTCGTTTTTTAAACAAAGGGGTTTCCCTTCTTCCACCATCAACTCTGCTCTCAAACGCATCTCTCCCATTTCCCGCACATCTGCCCTCACCCCATCTACCCGCCACCCCACTCGGGATAGGGTTCCCCTTGTCCTTATCTACCACCCCACCAGCCTCCAGGTCCAACATATAATTCTCCGTAACTTCTGCCACCTCCAACGGGATCCTACTGCCAAACACATTTTTCCCTCCCCCCTTTCTGCTTTCTGCAGGGATCGCTCCCTACGCGACTCCCTTGTCCACTCGTTCCCCCCCCCCCCCCAATCCCTTCCCACCAATCTCCCTCCTAGCACTTATCTTTGTAAATGGAACAAGTGCTACACCTGCCCTTACACTTCCTCCCTCACCACCATTCAGGGCCCCAGACAGTCCTTCCAGGTGAGGCAACACTTCACCTGTGAGTCGGCTGATGTGGTATACTGCGTCCGGTGCTCCCGGTGTGGCCTTTTCTGTATTGGTGAGACCCGACACAGACTGGGAGACCATTTCGCTGAACACCTACGCTCAGCCCGCCAGAAAAAGCAGGATCTCCCAGTGGCCACACATTTTAATTCCACGTCCCATTCCCATTCTGATATTCCCATTCCCATGTCCTCCTCTATTGTCAAAATGAATCCACACTCAGGTTGGAGGAACAACACCTTATATACTGGCTGGGTAGCCTCCAACCTGATGGCATGAACATTGACTTCTCTAACTTCTGTTAATGCCCCTCCTCCCCTTCTTACCCCATCCATGACATATTTAGTTGTTTGCCTGTTCTCCATCTCCCTCTGGTGCTCCCTCGCTTTCTTTCTCCTGAGGCCTCCCATCCCATGATCCTTTCCCTTCTCCAGCTCTGTATCACTTCCGCCAATCACCTTTCCAGCTCTTAGCTTCATCCCACCCCCTCCGGTCTTCTCCTATCATTTCGCATTTCCCCCTCCCCCCACTACTTTCAAATCTCTTATTATCTTTCCTTTCGGTTAGTCCTGACGAAGGGTCTCGGCCCGAAACTTCGACAGCTCTTCTCCCTATAGATGCTGCCTGGCCTGCTGTGTTCCACCAGCATTCGGAGTATTGTGTGCAGTTTTGGGCTCCTTATTTTAGAAAGGATATATTGACATTGGAGAGGGTTCAGAGAAGATCCATGAGAATGATTCCAGGAATGAAAGGGTTACTGTATGAGGAATGTCTGTCAGCTCTTGGGCTGTATTTCCTGGAGTTTAGGAGAATGAGGGAGGATCTCATAGAAACACTCTGAATATTAAAAGGCCTGAACAGATTTGAAATGGAGCCTAGGACAAGACAACACGACTTTAGGATTGAAGGACATCCATTTAGAACAGAGATGCAGAGAAATTACTTTAGTCAGATCTGTGGAATTTGTTGCCAAGTGCGGTTGTGGAGGCCAAGTCATTGGGTGCATTTTAGGCAGAGACAGATGGGTTCTTGATTAGCCAGGACATCAGAGGGTTAGGGGAGAAAGCAGGGGAGTAGGGATGACTGGAAGAATTGGATCAGCCCATCATTGAATGGTGGAGCAGTGAAGATGGGCCAAGTGACCTGATTCCACTCCTATATCTTATGGTCTAACTCAGCAGGCCAGGCCAGGCGGGTACTGCTGAAAGGTTTCGGCCCAAAATGGTGACTGTACTTTTTCCATAGATGCTGGGTGACCTGCTGAGTTCGTCCAGCATTTTGTGTGTGTTGCTCTTATTGCTGTTATAGATAGCAGGGTCAAGGGATATGGGGAGAGGGCAGGAACGGGGTACTGATTGTGTATGATCAGCCATGATCACAGTGAATGGCGGTGCAGGCTAGAAGGGCCAAATGGCCTACTCCTGCACCTACTGTCTATTGTCTATTATTGTCTATTGCTCAGATTTCCAGCATCTGCAACTTTTCTCTTGTTTGTGACCGGAAACTGGGTGACAGTCAGGAATGGGAAAGGGGTTAAGGAACTGGTGCAGAATATCCCTGTGATCATCCCCTTCAACAACAGGTATATCACTTTGGATACCGTTGTAGTGGGGGGGGGGGTGGCCTAACAGGGGAAAGTCATAGTGGTCGGGATTCTGGCACTGAGCTTGCCTCTGTGTCTCAGAAGGAAAGGAGCAAGAAGAGGCACACTGTAGTGATGAGGGATTCATTAGTTAGGAAAATGGACAGGAAGTTCTGTGGGCAAGAACGAGATTCCTAGATAGTATGTTGCCTCCCAGATGCCAGAGTCCAGGATATCTCAGACTAAGTCCTCAGCATTCATCAGTTGAAGAGTGAACAGTCAAAAGTCAAGGTCCATGTAGGTACCAGTGAGATGGGTAGGACAAGTGACAAAGTTCTGCATAGGGAGTTAGGTCCGAAATTAAAGGGCAGGACCTCCAGAGTTGTGATCTCAGGATTGTTACTCATGCCACATGCTAGTGAGGCCAGGACTAGGAAGATTATACAGTTTAATATGTGGCTAAGAGACAGACAGACGGACATACTTTATTAATCCCGAGGGAAATTGGGCTTCGTTACAGTTGCATCAACCAAGAATAGAGTAGAAATATAACAATATAAAACCATAAATAATTAAATGATAATAAGTAAATTATGCCAAGTGGAAATAAGTCCAGGCCCAGCCCATTAGCTCAGAGTGTATGACACTCGGAGGGAAGAGTTGTAAAGTTTGATGGCCACAAGCAGGAATGACTTCCTATGACGCTCAGTGTTACATCTCGGTGGAATGAGTCTCTGGCTGAATGTAATCCTGTGCCTAACCAGTACATTATGGAGTGGATGGGAGTCATTGTCCAAGATGGCATGCAACTTGGACAGCATCCTCTTTTCAGACACCACCCTTGAGAGAGTCCAGTTCCACCCCCACAACATCACTGGCCTTGCGAATGAGTTTGTTGATTCTGTTGGTGTCTGCTACCCTCAGCCTGCTCCCCCAGCACACACAGCAAACATGATAGAATGGTGTAGGAAGGAGGGCATAAGATTTTTGGATCATTGGGCTCTCTTCCAGGGAAAGTGGGACCTGTGCAGAAGAGACAGTTTGCACCTGAACTGGAGGGAGACTAATATCATATCAGGAAGTTTATTAATGCTGCGTGGTGGGGTTTAAACTAGAGTAGCAGGAGGATGAGAACCAGAGTTCCAGAGCAGTTAGTGGAGAGGTTGTTGAGACAGATGTTGGTAAGTCCTCAAAGTTAGGAGTCAAAAACTTTGAGTATGGTGCAACAAAATTGAAAATGGTGAATACAAGACTGAAGGTGTTGTATCTGAATGTGCGCAGTATATGGGATAAGGTAGATGAACTCACAGTACAGCTGCAGATTGGCAGGTATGATGTTGTAGGATTCACTGAATCATGGCTGAAAGAATATTATAGCAGAGTGTTTAATGTCCAAGGATACACATTGTATAGAAAGGATAGGCAGGAAGACAGAGTGGTGGAGTTGCTCTGGTGGTAAAAATGAAATCAAATCATTAGAAAGAAGTGACATAGGGTCGGTCAGAAGGTGTTGAATCATTGTGAATAGAGGTAAGGAACTACAAGAGTAAAAAGACCAATTTTGGGAGTGGTATACAAACCCCCAAGCTGTAATAAAGATGCAGTCTACAAATTACAAAGGGATTTAGGAAACACGTGCCAAAAGGGCAATGTTACAATAGTCATGGGGGACTTCAATATGCAGGTAGTCTGGATAAATCAGATTGGTGCTGGCTTACAGGAAGGGGGATTTCTAGAGTACCTTCAATATTGATTTTTAGAGCAGCTGGTGGTTGAGCCCACTGAAAGATGCTACTTTGGATTGGATGTTGTGCAATGAACCAGAATTGATTAGAGAGCTAAAGGTAAAAGAACACTGAGAGGAGAGTAATCATAATATGATTTAATTCATCCTTAACTGTAACTCACTTTACACCGCATGCTGTCGGAGCAGTGCTGCCAGGATAATCAAGGACACGACCAACCCAGCCAACACACTTTTTGACTCTTCCATCCAGGAGAAGGTTCAAGAGCATGAAGATTCGTACGGCCATATTTGGGAACAGCTTCTTTCCAACTGTGATAAGACTGCTGAACGGATCCTGACCCGGATCTGGGCCTTACCTTCCAAATATCCAGACCTGACTTGAACTACCTTACTTTCCCTTTTCTATTTTCTAATTATGATTTATAATTTAAAATTTTATTATATTTATTTTTTAATTTTTTATTATATTTACTTCAATTTTACTTTTTCCATTGAGAGTAGGAGAGATTCAAACAAGAGGACATGATTTGAGAGTTAGGGGGCAAAAGTTTAAGGGTAACACAAGGAGGTATTTCTTTACTCAGAGAGTAGTAGCTGTGTGAAATGAGCTTGCTGTAGAAGTGGTAGAGGCAAGTTCGGTATTGTCATTTAAAGTAAAATTGGATAGGTATATGGACAGGAAAGGAATGGAGGGTTATGGGCTGAGTGCGGGCCAGTGGGACGAGGTGAGTGTAAGCGTCGGCATAGACTAGAAGGGCTGAGGTGACCTGTTTCCGTGCTGTAATTGTTACATGGTTAATTTGTACTTCAGGGAGCACGAAGCGCAGTATCAAATGTCACTGTGATGATTGTATGCTCTAGTATCAATTGTTTGGTGACAATAAAGTAAAGTATAAAGTATAAGTATCCTGAAATTTGAGAAGGAGAAACTAAAGGGGCAGGACTGGCAGCTTAATGTTCCAGGGTACCAATGTTTCAGACGTGATAGAGGCAGAGGGATGAAGGGTGGGGGATGTGGCATTGCTAGTCAAGGAAAATGTTACAGCCGTGCTCAGGCAGGATGGATTAGAGTGCTTGTCTACTGAGGCCATATGGGTGGAGCTGAGAAACAGGAAAGGTATGACCACATTAATGGGGTTGTATTATAGACCACCCAATAGTCAGTGAGAATTGGAGGAGCAAATCTGCAGAGAGATAGCAGACAACTGCAGGAAACATGAAGATGTAATAGTAGGGGATTTTAATTTTCCACATATTGATTGGGACTCACATACTGTTAAAGGTCCAGACGGGTTAGAGTTTGTAAAATGTGCTCAGGTAAGTTATCTAAATCAATATATAGAGGTACTGACTAGAGAGGATGCAATATTAGATCTCCTATTAGGAAACGTGTTAGGACAGGTGACAGAAATGTGTGCAGGGGAACTCTTTGGTTCCAGTGATCATAACACCATTAGTTTCAACAATCATAGATAGAGGGTTGGGGTTCTAAACTGGAAAAAGGCCACATTTGAAGAAATGAGAAAGGATCTAAAAAGCTTAGATTGGGACAGGTTGTTCTCCGGCAAGGATGTGATTGGTAAGTGGGAGGCCTTCAAAGGAGAAATTTTGAGAGTGCAGAGTTTGTATGTTCCTGTCAGGATTAAAAGTAAAGTGAATAAGAATAAGGAACCTTGGTTCTCTAGGGATATTGGAACTCTGATAGAGAAGAAGAGAGAGATGTATGGCATGTATAGGGAACAGGGAGCAAATAAGGTGCTTGAGGAGTATAAAAAGTGCAAAAAAAATTAAAGAAATCAGGAGGGCTAAAAGAAGACATGAGGTAATTTTGGCAGTCAAGGTGAAGGATAATTCAAAGAGCTTCTACAGGTATATACTGAAGAGCAAAAGGATAGTAAGGGATAAAATTGGTCCTCTTGAAGATCAGAGTGGTCAGCTATGTATGGAACCAAAAGAAATGGGGGAGATCTTAAATGGGGTTTTTTTTTTTTTGCATCTGGATTTACTAAGGAAGCTGGCATGGAGTCAATGGAAATAAGGCAAACAAGTAGTGAGGTCATAGAACCTATACAGATTAAAGAGGAGGTGCTTTCTGTCTTGTGGCAAATCAGAGTAGATAAATCCGCAGGACCTGACAGGATATTCCCTCGGACCTTGAAGGAGACCAGTGCTGAAATTGCAGGGGCCCTGTTAGTTCGAGACAGTGGAGAGTGAAGATTGGAAGTTGGAAGTTAAAGATCGAGGAGAATCGCTTTCTACGGTGAAACGGGGGCGACCTTTGTTTGATCCTTATTCGGAAGGATTTCGTTGACTATCTTCGTGTTAATCCCTAGGTTTAACTAGAAAGGATTGAAGGTAGTGGAGAAGGAAAGGTCAGTGCCTTTAAGCCGTTCTGTTTCGTGAATTCTTCGTGGGAAGTTCGACGTCGGGGATCGAAGCAAGCGACGTGAAAGAGAACCTAAATCGTCTTATAAAGTCTCTCCTTTTAAATGGACTGTGAGCATATCGAACTTTTGGCAATACCACTTTTAAGAACTGTTTTTGGAATATCACTTTAAGAACTGTTTGGGCTGCCGCTCAGCAGCTGTTTCCGGTTACGGTAGTGTTTTACTTTTGGGGGGGTTTGTTTTCTGTGTTTAATAAATGTGTTGTTTGTTATAAGAAACCCTTGCCGAACTCATATATTTATGGTTGCCTGAATACGTAACAGGAAGTTTCATTCGCTAGGTATACATGGAGGGGTAGTAAATTGGATTAGACATTGGCTCAATGGAAGAAGCCAGAGAGTGGTAGTGGAGGATTGCTACTCTGAGTGGAGGCCTGTGACTAGTGGTGTGCCACAGGGATCAGTGCTGGGTCCATTGTTATTTGTCATCTATATCAATGATCTGGATGATAATGTGGCAAATTGGATCAGCAAATTTACTGATGATACAAAAATTGGAGGTGTAGTGGACAGTGAGGAAGGTTTTCAAAGCTTGCAGAGGGGTTTGGACCAGCTGGAAAAATGGGCTGAAAAATGGCAGATGGAGTTTAAAACAGATAAGTGTGAGGTATTGCACTTTGGAAGGACAAACCAATGTAGAACATACAAGGTCGGGCACTGAAGAGTGCAGTAGAGCAGAGGGATCTGGGAATACAGATACAAAATTCCCTAAAAGTGGTATCACAGGTAGATAGGGTCATAAAGAGAGCTTTTGTTAAATTGGCCTTTATAAATCAAAGTATTGAGTATAAGAGTTGGAATGTTATGGTGAGGTTGTATAAGGTATTGGTGAGAACATATTTGGGGTATCGTGTGCAGTTTTGGTCACCAAATTACACTAAGGATATTAATAAGTTTGAAAGAGTGCAGAGAAGGTTTACAAGGATGTTTCCAGGAGTTGATAAACTGAGTTACAGAGAAAAGTTGAATAGGTTAGGACTTTATTCCCTGGAGCGTAGAAGAATGAGGGGAGATTTGATAGAGGTATATAAGATTATAGAGTGAGTGAATGCAAGCAGGCTTTTTCCACTGAGGCTAGGGGAGAAAAAAAACCAAAGGACATGGGTTAAGGGTGAAGGGGGAAAAGTTTAAAGGGAACATGGGGGGGGGGGGGCTTCTTCACACAGAGAGTGGTGGGAATGTGGAATGAGCTGCCAGATGAAGTGGTGAATGTGGGCTCACTTTTAACATTTAAGAAAAACTTGGACAGGTACATGGATGAGAGGTGTATGGAGAGATATGGTCCAGGTGCAGGTCAGTGGGACTAGGCAGAAAAATTGTTCAACACAGCCAAGAAGGGCCAAATGGCCTGTTTCTGTGCTGTAATGTTCTATGCTCCTAAAGTCAGATGTGTGGCGACCCATTTCCTGGCGCATCCGAACCGACTCACAATTAGATAGCCTACGGGGGTTTGCGAGCACAGAGCTTTGGAGCCTCTGCGCCATGGGGGGCCGGTTGGGGGAGGCTTAAAAGTGAGGCTGAAGTTTTCGAATAAAGTTTTTTCCTTCGACTGCAGTTACCGACTCCGTGTCGTAATTTTAGCGCTGCAATTGGTGACCCCGACGGTCCAAACGATTTTTGGACCAGAAATGACCGACGCCGTTTCTGTTCATGCGGTTTCGTTGAAACTGCCGGGTTTCTGGACACAGCGCCCGGACCTATGGTTCCAGCAAGCCGAAGCCCAATTCCACGTTCGCCGGATCACCTCAGAAGACACCCGCTACTACTACGTGGTGAGCTCCCTCGACCAGGACACAGCGGCCCAGGTCGCGGAGTTCGTACAGTCGCCCCCGGCAGACGGCAAGTACACGGAATTCAAAGCCCTGCTCCTCAGGACTTTCGGACTCTCACGGCGCGAGCGGGCTGCCCGTTTACTGCACCTGGATGGCTTGGGCGACAGACCTCCATCGGCTTTAATGAATGAGATGTTGTCTCTCGCCGACGGACACAAACCCTGCCTCATGTTTGAGCAGGCATTCCTGGAGCAGCTGCCCGAGGACATACGCCTGCTGCTGTCCGACGCGGATTTCAGTGACCCCTGGAAGGTGGCAGCCAGGGCGGACTTGCTGTGGAAAGCCAAAAAGGTGAGCGGGGCGTCCATCGCACAGATCTCCCAGCCACGCTCCCGGCAGCAAACCAGTCCAGGCCCGGCCGCAGAGCCCACCAACCCCCGGCCCAATGAACACTGGTGCTTCTACCACCAGCAGTGGGGCGCAGAAGCCCGCCGCTGTCGCCCGCCCTGCAGGTTCCCGGGAAACGCCAGGGCCAGCCGCCGCTGATGGCTACGGCGGCTGGCCATCGGGATAGCCTCCTGTATGTGTGGGATAGAAGGTCGGGACGCCGGTTTTTGGTCGATACTGGGGCTGAGATCAGCGTTTTACCTCCGACGAGTTACGACACCCGCAGCAGGGCACCGGGTCCCCCCCTGAGGGCCGTGAATGGCAGCACAGTAAGGACCTATGGCACCCGTCCGGTGCAGCTACAGTTCGGCTCCAGCCAGTTCACGTGGGACTTCACACTGGCCGCCGTAGCCCAACCGCTTCTGGGTGCGGATTTTTTGCGGGCTCACAGCCTACTGGTCGACCTGCCCAGGAAGAGACTGGTACACGCCGAGACCTTTCAGACGTTCTCCCTGGGTGCAGCTCAGTTGCCAGCCCCTCACCTCGGCTCCATCACGCTGTCCGACAACGACTTCACCAGGGTCCTGGCGGGTTTCCCATCGGTTCTGGCACCGCAGTTCACAGCGGCCGTGCCGAGACACGGCGTACAGCACCACATCCCGACCCAGGAACCACCCCTCCACGCCTGCGCTCGGCGGCTTCCCCCGGACAAGCTCCGACTGACGAAGGAGGAGTTCCAGAGGATGGAGGAATTGGGGATCATCCGGCGGTCCGACAGCCCATGGGCCTCCCCCCTGCACATGGTGCCCAAAGCGACGGGGGGCTGGAGACCGTGCGGCGACTACCGCAGGCTGAACGAGGCTACCACACCGGACCGCTACTCTGTGCCGCACATTCAGGACTTTGCAGCAAACCTGCACGGCGCACGGATCTTCTCCAAGGTAGACCTCGTCCGAGGGTACCATCAAATCCCGATGCATCCTGACGACGTCCCCAAAACGGCTCTCATCACCCCGTTTGGCCTTTTCGAATTCCTCCGCATGCCGTTCGGCCTGAAGAATGCCGCACAGACGTTCCAGCGGTTAATGGACGCGGTGGGACGGGACCTGGACTTCGCGTTCATCTATTTGGATGACATCCTCATAGCCAGTAGCAGTCGTCAGGAGCATCTGTGCCCGACTGAGTGAGTACGGTCTTACAATCAACCCGGCCAAATGCCAGTTCGGACTCGATACCATTGACTTCCTGGGCCACAGGATTACTAAAGACGGGACAACCCCTCTGCCCGCTAAGGTAGATGCGGTCCGCCTCTTTCCCCGACCCACCACGATCAAAGGCCTTCAGGAATTCGTAGGTATGGTCAATTTCTACCGCCGCTTCCTCCCTTCAGCTGCCCGGATCATGCGCCCCCTGTTCGCCCTGATGTCAGGTCCGGGCAAGGACATTACCTGGGACGAGGAGTCCGCCGCCGCTTTCGTTCAAACGAAAGAAGCTTTGGCGGACGCTAGTACATCCCAGAATGGACGCCCCTACCGCCCTCACAGTGGACGCATCTAACACGGCAGTCGGTGGGGTGCTGGAGCAACTCATCGCAGGTCGCTGGCAACCCCTGGCGTTTTTCAGCAAACACCTGCGACCACCCGAGCTCAAATACAGTGCTTTCGACCGGGAACTGTTGGCGCTCTACCTGGCAATCCGGCATTTCAGGTACTTCCTAGAAGGTCGGCCCTTCACCGCATTCACGGACCACAAACCGCTTACCTTTGCGTTTACGAAAGCGTCCGACCCCTGGTCGTTCCGCCAGCAACGCCACCTGTCCTACATCTCTGAATACACGACGGATGTCCGGCACGTCTGGGGTAAGGACAATGTGGCGGATGCGCTCTCTCGCCCTACCGTTCATGCCCTTTCCCAAGGGGTAGACTTTGAGGCACTGGCAGAGGCGCAGCAGGCGGATGAGGAGATTCGGAGTTACAGAACCGCAGTCTCCGGTTTGCAGCTCCAGGACCTCCCCGTGGGCCCGGGTGAGAGGACCCTACTCTGTGGCGACGCCACCGGCCAGCCCCGTCCAGTCGTCCCGACAGCCTGGCGGCGCCGCGTTTTCGACTCCATTCATAACTTGGCGCATCCGGACAACTGTCCTGATGGTTTCCAGCAGGTTCGTTTGGCACGGACTCCGCAAACAGGTCAGTGAATGGGCCAAAACGTGCATGCACTGCCAGACGGCCAATGTGCAGCGGCACACCAAAGCCCCACCGCAGCAGTTCCATCCCGCCCACCGGCGTTTCGACCACATTCATGTGGATATCGTGGGCCCCCTGCCAGTGTCGCAAGGAGCGCGGCACCTCCTGACTATCGTGGACCGGTTCACAAGATGGCCAGAGGCGGTCCCGCTCACCGACACCACCTGCGAATCTTGCGCCCGAGCCCTGATCGCCACCTGGATATCTCGCTTTGGTGTACCGGCCCACATTACCTCCGACAGAGGCACCCAGTTCACCTCCAGCCTGTGGTCAGCTATGGCCAGCCTTCTGGGGACTCAGCTGCACCACACCACTGCCTACCACCCACAGTCGAACGGGCTAGTGGAGCGTTTCCACCGTCACCTGAAGTCGGCCCTCATGGCCCGCCTGCGAGGAGCCAACTGGGCGGACGAGCTCCCCTGGGTCCTACTCGGCATCCGCACAGCGCCCAAGGACGACCTGCACGCCTCGTCGGCCGAGTTGGTATACGGCGCGCCCCTGGTCGTCCCCGGGGAGTTCCTACCAGCCCCAAGGGGGCAAGAGGAAGACTACGCGAGAAGCTCGGTAACCTGGCCCCCATACCCACTTCACAGCACGGGCGGCACCCGACCTGCGTACCCAAAGACCTACAGAACTGTAAGTTTGTGTTTGTACGAAGGGGCGGGCATTGGCCGCCGCTGCAGCGGCCATATGAGGGGCCGTTTATGGTGCTCCGGAACAACTGGTCCACGTTCGTGCTGGACATTGGGGGGAAAGAGGAGGTTTTCACGGTGGACCGCCTCAAACCGGCCCATGTGGACCTGGCGCAACCGGCCGAGTTTCCGGCGCCTCGGCGCAGAGGCCGACCTCCCAAGCAGGTTCTGGCCCAGACTGTGGACATTGGGGGGTGTATCGCCGGTTCTGGGGGGGGGGGGGGGGTTATGTGGCTACCCATTTCCTGGCGCATCCGAACCGGCTCACAATTAGATAGCCTACGGGGGTTTGCGAGCACAGAGCTTTGGAGCCTCTGCGCCATGGGGGGCAGGTTGAGGGAGGCTTAAAAGTGAGGCTGAAGTTTTCGAATAAAGTTTTTTCCTTCGACTGCAGTTACCGACTCCGTGGCTGCGTGGAGCACACCGCTACAGATGTATCATTATTCAGTGGAATAAAGGGAATTGCAGAGGCATGAAAGAGAAGTTGGCCAGAATTGTGCAGACAGCAGGAACACCCTATCCCCCTTTCCCCCATGCCACTATCCCATAGCCCTTATCTTTAGTCCCCAATCACTGATCCCCTTATCCCTATGCCATATACCCTTCCCCATCATCCTTTCCCCATTCCCCTCTCTCCCTAGCCTGCGTTCCTTCTACCCCATCCCCCAAAACCCATCCCAGTCCCCAATCCATTATCCCCTATCCCCAATCACCCATTCTACATCCCCTATCTCCCATACCCATTCCCCCAACTGCTATCCCCTATTCTCCAATGCTCTATCCACTGCCCCTTTCTGCTATCCCCTATGCCCAACCCCCCATCACCTATTGGCTATACCCTATCCTCTAACACCTACCACTCATCCCTCATCCCTCTATAGTCTATCCCATATAACCTATCCCCTATCCTCTTATTTCCTGTCCACTGTGCCCTATCCCCAATCTCCTAACCTCGATCCTTGATCCCATAAATCTGCTCATAACTCAATCCTCTATATCCCTATACCCTATACCCCAATACGTTTAACCCCACCTCATTTCCTGCCTCCCAACCCCCAGTCATTTTCCTTGTGCTTCATCTCCCATTCCCTCATTACCCTCTTCCTCTATCCCCATCTCCTATCCACTCTACCCCTTTCACCATTCCCTGTTCCCAAATCTCCCACTTACCAACCCCCATATCCCATCCCCAGTACACAGCTCCACCCACTCACTTCTCAGCCCCCATCCCCTCTCTCTCCCACCATCCCCCTCCACCCACCATTCTCTCCTCCCCACTATCCCCTCCTCCCCATTCCCTCATCCCACATCCTCATCAGTATTCCCATCCCCATCCCCCAACATACACCCACCCATCATCTCCCTCTCCCCTATGCCTTATCCCCTATCTGCCCTTTCCCACCCTCCAATTCCATTCACTAACCCCCATCCTCATATCAGCTACCCACTACCCCCATATCCCACGTCCTTCAGCGACCAGTCTACTATACCCAAATACCCTACCACTTATCCATCATCTCCCTGTCCTCCTATCTTCCTCTCCCCTGCCCCATATCCTCCTTAACCCTGTCCCCGTCCAACGTTCCCCATCCCTGTCCCCTAACTGCATACCATATCCCCTATCACTCTATTCCCCAACCCAATCCCCTCTCCCCTATCACCTTCCCCCATCCTCCATCTCCATTCCCTAAACCCCATTCTCCTATCTGTGGCCCACTATCCACATATCCCACGACCTTCAGCCACTAGCCCACTAACCCCAAACACCCTACTGCCTATCCTACTATCTTCCTGTCCCTGTTCCCTGTCCCCTACCACCTATCTGGCATCTGCCGTACCCCATCCCCAATCCATCCTCCCCCTCCCTCATTCCCCATTTTCCTATTTACTACCAACTATCCCCATCAGTCCACTATCCCCAAACACCCTGCTGCTTATCTGTCATCCCCCCTGTTCCTGTCCCCTAACCTGATCTGTGAGACACTGCCAAAGTCTAGCTATCTAAATCCAAGGATTAGGAACTCAGAACAAAAATATACTTCTGAGTAAACTTTGAATGAAGAGTTTACCTTCCAGTCAATGAAAATTTCAAACTAGTGCTGCATGGGGGAAAGAAAACAACATCCTTTCATCATATTTAATTCTTGAGAAAATTACTTTGTTTTAGCTCTTTCTCTGGATCTTTGAGAACATGTTTTGTACCATTATCGCTGGGTACATAATAATATCAAACACCTTTCTCCTGGGTAACAAGTGACCTGCAGCTTTCACATCACAAAGGTGCCACAATCCAATGGGAAAGACAACTGCCCTTCCCTTCACATTCATTGTCATTACCGTTGATGAATTCACCACCGTCAGTCAGCTTGGGGGGTGGGGGAGTGAGTCAGAGTAATTAGAAAGTCTCCAGGATCAGCCATGTGATACCATGTGCTCTTTGTAGCACTATGGAATTTGACCAAAACTTGAAATAATACTAATGGAGAGAGACAAACAGACTGAAGACGTCACAGACTGAAGACGGGCAGGAATGGCCCAGTCTGACACAGACAGAAAAACAGTCAGTTGAACCTCACTGTAACAGTGTGATGTCAGATATCACCATAGAGACTAAAATTATCTCATCTTAAAACCGCCCTTAACCCAGTGATGCCTTTTGTAAATCTTTTTACAGGTTAGCAATGACTAAGAATCTGTGTACAGGAATCTCAAACACAACAACACATCTGTTGTAATGGCTCTATCCAGATATTTATGGAGTGACCAGATATTTTCTTTGTAACACCACTATATCTTGTTGATCCTAGGAGATGAAGAAGTATCTCATCCCAGCTGGGAAAGCGCCTTGTGTCTGAAATGAAATTTTCTCTTCGAAATCCAATGGAACCGGGGTACAGAGAACACACCAGCATTTGTTGATTTGAAATGATTCACTCTGTCATCCAAGCTGATGATATGACAGAAATTTCACAGCAGTGAGAGGCTGTTCACTTGCTCTGTCTGTTGCAGGAGATTCACTCACTCAGCTGACCTGTGGATGCACCAGTGAGCTGACAAGGCACAGAGACTTAACAGAGGTTGTTCCTTGTGTGGGGAGGGATTCACATCTGAGCTGCTGACACATGAGCAAGTCTCACTGGGGAGAGACTGTTCATCTGTTCAAACTATGGGAAGTGATTCACTCTGTCATCACATCTGCAGAAACACGAGTGAGTACACGCGAGAGAGAGGCTGTTCACCAGCTCAGTCTATAGATTCATTCAGTCATCCCACTGATGGATACACCAGTTAGTTCACCTGCTCATGCTGGGAAGGAATCCACTCAGTTATCTAACTAAGGGCACACCAGCGAGTTCACAATGGAGAGAAGTAAACCATTTATCTGCTCAGACTGTGGGAAGGGACTCACTCAGTCATCTGACCTGAAGCAACATCTGCAAGTTCACACTGTGGAGAGGCTGTTCACCTGCTCGGACTGTGGGAAGAGATTCACTCTGTTAATCCACCTCTAGACACATCAGTCAGTTTACACTGGGGAGATGCAGTTCACCTGCTCAGACTGTGGGAGGGGGTTCAATCAGTCATTTGACCTTCAGAAGCACTATGGAGTTCACATTGGGGAAAAGGTTTAAATAAGCTGCATGCTGGATATTTAACCATCACAGTTACTGAATCCAGAGGCAAGTTCACAAGTTGCTGTTGAACTCTGCAGTTATTGCTGCTGCTCATCACACCCAGTTCTGCACTCAGGTCACTAGGACTGGGAGGAGTTTCTGCTGATGTTCACATTTAACTGGAGTTTAATATTCTGGATCTCTGACAATTAAATCAGTTTTATTTTAAACTCTGTCTCAGGTACTCAGTGAACCTACAACACACCCAGTGTACAATAGAGAGTTAACTCTGCCCAGCTGATCCCTGCCAGTCTTTCTGTATCACGATGGTCCTTTTAAATTCTTCCCTGCTGTTCACCTCTCACTCTCCCTGTGGTGATGGATTCCAAGTAATCACCAATCTGTGGGTGTAAAAGTTTCCCTTGAATTTCCTGCATGACTTTCTGCAGATTGAAGAAGAAGAAGAGTTGAATGCGGTTATGTCCGACATGTTCATTGTCTCCCCAAATCTCTAAGCTGAGGAAAGAGATATTGGTAGTTATCTGGTAGTGATATCATGTAGTTGACCAGAATCACAAGAGTGAATCTGATAGTCACAAGGAAATCTGCAGATGCTGGAAATCCAAGCAATGTACACAAAATGCTGGAGGAGCTCAGCAGGCTGGGCAGCATCTATGGAAAAGTGTGAATAGTTGGCATCTCAGGCCAGGACCCTTCATCAGGACTTTGAATGCCTGGCATTGAAAAGTGGGGTATGCGAGCTGGAGTCTAGAAGTGACATAGATTGAAGCCAGGCCGGCTCACTTGAAAATAAACTGGACTGCTTGAGCCTGAGACTGAACTAGCAAGATGAGGAACATCTGCATGCTCATTCTTATGGATTATTAGCTTCATGACTTCATACCAGATGGGACCATCCAGATGAAGGGTTTCGGGAGGAGGAAGTCAACATTTCAGGCCGGGATCCTCCTGGATCTCCTTCTGGAGAAAAAAAGCCGAGGAGTAGATTTGAAAGATGGGGGAGGGGAAGGGAGAGAGAAACACAAAGTGATTGGTGAAACCAGGAGGGGAAGCAATGAAGTAGAGAGCTGAAAGTCGATTGATGAAAGAGATAGAGGGCTGGAGAAGGGGGAGTCTGACAGGAGGGAACAGAAGGCCACGGAAGAAAGAAGAGGCAGGGGAGGAGCACCAAAGGGAGGCAATGGACAGGCAAGGAGATAAGTTGAGAGAGGGAAAAGGGGATGGGGAATGGAGAAGGTGGGGGGGGGGGAAACAATACCAGAAGTTCAAGAAATCGATGTTCATGCATCAGGTTGGAGGCTACCCAGATGGAATATAAGGTGTTGTTCCTCCAACCTGAGTTTGGCCTCATCACGACAATGATGACAGTGAGGTCGAGAAAGGATATATTAGACATCAGTAGACATCTCTGCACTGCAGGACTGCTTTGAAAATATAAACTGGAGAATGTTCAGGTAGGCTGCCACCTGTGGCAACCATATTAACCTCAAGTATTCTGTGAGTAGCTACATAGAGAAGTGTTCTGAGGATGTTACCATCGTGAAACACATCTGGGTGAAGGCAAATCAGAAGCCATGGCTTACTGCAGAGGTCCATGCTAGGCTGAGGGATTGTGATGCTGCTTTTAGATTAGGAAATATGACAGCTGTCAGGGAAACAAAAACTGTACTTTCTTGCTGCAGGAAGGTGAAATGGGAGCATTCTCAGAGAATATACAACCACTTCCAGAGACACGAGGCACAAGTGGTGGGGAATTCAGAGGATTACAGACTACAAGTCTACCCTACGTGTCAGTAACCAGGATTCTTCACTCCCCAACAGGCTGAATGTCTTTCAGTTGGATGTGCAGAACAAAGTGCTGGTAAGGAAGGCACCCCTCCTCCCAAGGGAGCAGACATTCCATCTGGTTGAAGCTGAGGTGAGGAAGATCCTGGCCAGAGTCAACCCACGCAAAGCTACGGGGCCTAATAATATACCAGGTTGGGTTCTGAAAGACTGTGCAGCCCAGCTGACAGATATATTCAACATCTTTTGAAATCATCACTATCCCCTCAGTTTTAAAGGCAGTAACCATATTCCAATGACAAAAGAGGGGGCAGTAACCTACCTAATGGACATCCGGTAGTAGTTACATCAGCTATTATGAAATGCTTTGCTCAGCTGGTCATGGAGCACATTAAAGCCTTTCTCCCAGCTAAATTGGACCCTTTCCAGTTGGCTTATCGCTTGATTGATCCACTGATGATATAATGGCCTCTGTCCTGTTCCACCTGGAAAGTGGTATCTCATATGGCAGGGTGCTGCTTATAGACTTCAGCTTAAAACCATCCCAGAAACTGGTAGGGAAACTGTTTTCGCTGGGCCTCAACACCTGCATCTGCAACTAAATCCTGGACTTAACAGAAAAGCAACAATCTGTCCCTATGGGCAGCAACATCTCTTGTCCCATTGCACTAAGTACTTGGTGCTCCCCAAGGCTGTGCGCTTAGCCCACTGCTGTTCACACTGCTGATGCATGATTGCATCGCAGGATCCAGTTCAAACCATGTCATGATGTCTGTGGATGACAGAACAGTGAAGAACGATAATGAGATAGGGTATAGAGAGAAAGTGCAGTGGCTGGTGGACTGGTGTGAGAAGAACATCGTAAGCCTGAATGTGGAGAAGAACAGGGAAATCATTGTACACTTGAAGAAGGTGCAGATGAACCATCTTTGCAAATACATGGCTTCTCTGTAGAGAGGGTTAACTGCACCAAGTTCCTGGGAGTTAACATCATGGATTACCTGATCTGATCCCTTAATAATACCTCCCTGAACAAAAAGGAACAGCAGCATCCCCACTTCCTAAGGAGATTGAGGAAAGTGATGCTCTGACCACACCCCCCCCCCCCCACCATCTTAGCTGTGTTTTACAGGAGCACTACAGGAGCATCTTGACAAGTTGCATCTCCATCTGGTATGGGGGTAGCCAAGCATCGGACTGGAAGTTCCTACAAAGGACTGCGAGAACAGCAGAACAGCTGAGAGGATCATAAGGGTCTCCCTACCATCCATCAGGGACATTTGTCAGGAGCGCTGCATACACAGAGCCATTAGTATTATTAAGGATCCCACCCATCTATCCAGCATCCTCTTTGACTTCCTATCATCAAGCAGGAGTCTCTGATGCATAAAAAACATGAACAGTCAGGATGGGAAACAGTTTCTTCCCCAGGCCATTAGGCTTCTTCCTGCCACATCGCATTCCAAGTGTCACTGGTTAATCTGATCTGTACCTTACAATATTTAATTTATGCACTCTAGTTTGTTTATGTATAATGTAGCTATAGATTTCATCCTTACTTTCATGTGTTATAAGTTATTGTAAGTATACAGTCCTTTATACCCTGTTTTGGAGAAACGTTGTCTCATTTGACAGTATACGTGTATATAGTTAAATGACAATACACTTGACTTGTCTTGAGATGAAGATCAAGAAAGGGTAAGTAGGTGTTAGTGATGGCCCAAGTGAACTTAAGGGCAGGGTGGAAGTTAGAGGCAAAATTGATGAAATTGATGAGCTCAGCTTGGGTGCATGAAGCAGCACTAATTCAGACATCAATGTAGCGGAGAAAGAGTTGCACAGTATGACCAGGTAAGGTTTCGAACATAGACAGTTCTACATAGCTGTCAAAGAGGCAGGCATAGCTTGGGCCCACGTGAGTGCCCAAACCCTTGGGTTTGGAGAAAGTCGGAGGAGCCAAAGGAGATAACCTACCTAGCTACCTAGAGGAAATCAGCAGGCAGGCAGCATCTATGGAAGAGTAAGCAGTCAATGTTAGGCCGAGACCTATCATCAGAACTGACACGGATTGCCTGTTGACATTGCGTATATTGTTTATGGGAGCTTGCTGCGTTTGTAGGTGCTGAGTTCTACATGAAAACATTTACTGCTATTGAGCCATGAGGCGGGAAACCGGCGCTCGCTTTTCATGTCACCATGTTTACCCACAAACCTCAGCGCTTTAGAATTCGCCGTTGGTGACACGGAGATCAAATGCGCAGGCGTAAGGGTCGAAGGTAATGCCTGAAAATCGCGCATGCGCTCAGCGGTCAACAGGCTCTGGAGGATTGATTGCAGGTAGGAGAGGAGTTCCAGGCGGGGGTTTCAATAGAAAGGGCGTCCAAACTGCGACTGAGGGACAATCATTGTGAGATCCGGACACACCGTGGCCCCGCATCCCTGGACAATCCTGGTCCCTCTCTCTTAGCCCCACGATCCGATCCAGGGCCCCGGGGAATTTGAGGGAAGAACGTGGCGTCATTTCCGTGGCGCATGCGCGTCGCTAGGACCGTGCTGGACGGTTCTTTCAGAATCGTGATTTGGTTTTATATCACCTGCATATGTCGTGAAATCTGTTGTTTTTGTGGCAGCAGTAGCAAGCAATATATTTACAAACGAATTACAGTAAGTATAGAAAAACGTACTATAAAGGCAAGATGACACAACCCTGCACAACAAGAGAAATCAAAGGCAAGGAGAGGGCATATATTGATCAACAATTAGTGTGAAGTTAGAGGATCGGGACTTTCATAAAAACCAACAGAAAGCAACTAAAAAGTCATTAAGAAATGGAAAAAACGGAATATGAAGATAACCTAGCCAATAATATTGAAGGGTTTACCGAAAGTCTTTTTAGATACATAAAGTATAAAAGAGAGGCGAGAGTAGATATTGGACTGCTGGAAAAAGATCTTGGAGAGGTCGTAATGGGGAACATGGAAATGGTGGACGAACTCAATAGTTTTTGCATCAGTCTTTACTGTGGAGCATACTGTGCAGTATGCGAGAAGTTTCAGAGGGGGCAGTAGTGAGTGAAGTCGCCATTACTTCTCTAGTGAGAAGGTTATCTGAAGGTAGATATGTCACCTGGACCCATGGTGTACACACCAGGGTTCTGAAGGAGGTTCTGAAGAGATTGTGGGGGCATTTGTAATTATCTTTCAAGAATCGATTGATTATGGCATGGTTCCAGAGGAATGGAAAATTGTAAATATTTTTAAGAAGCTCCTCAAGAAGGGAGAGAGGCAGAAGAAAAGAAATTATAGGCCAGGTAGCCTAACCTCACTGTTGGAAGATGTTGGAGTCAATTGTCAAGGATATGGTTTCAGGGTATTTGGATGAACATGATAAAATAGGCCATATTCAGTGTGGTTTCCTCAAGGGAAATTTTTACCTGACAAATCTGTTGGAATTCTTTGAAGAAATAGCAAGCAGAATAGACAAAAGAGAATCAGTGGATGTTGTGTACTTGGATTTTCAGAAGGCCTCTGAGAAGGTGCCACCCATGAGGCTGTTTAACAAGTTTAGAGCCCATGGTATTACAGGAAAGATACCTAATGGATAAAGCAGTGGTTGATTGGCAGGAAGCAAAGAGTGAGAATAAAGGGAGACTTTTTTGGTTGGCTGCCGGTGACGAGTGGATTTCTGTGTTGGTACCACTTCTTTTTATGTTAGATGTGAATAACTTGGATGACAGAATTAATAGCTTTGTGGCCATGTTTGCGGACAATATGATAGGTGGAGGGGCAGGTAGTTTTGTGGGAGCAGAGAGGCTACAGAAAGGCTTAGACAGATTTGGGGAATGGGCAGAGAAGTGGCAGGATTCCCTGGGGATTGATTTGCAGGTTGAGGAAGGCAAATGTGATATGAACATTCATTTCAAGAGGACTAGAATATAAAAGCAAGGATGTAAGATTGATTCTTTATAAAGCATTGGTGAGGCCATACTTGAGTATTGAGAGCAGTTTTGGACCCCTTATCTAAGAAAGGATGTGATGCACTCTCGGGTTCTGAAGGAAGTAGCTGGAGAGATTGCAGAGGCATTAAAAATTATCTTTCAAGAATCGGTAGATTCTGGCATTGAACTGGATGACTGGAAAATTGCAAAAGTTACTCTGCTATTTAAGAAGGGTGGGAGGCAGCAGAAAGGAAACTATAGACCTGTTAGCCTGACATCAGTGGTTGGGAATTTGTTGGAATTGATTGTTAGGGATGTGATTACGGAATACCTGGTGGCACATGACAAGATAGGCCAAAGCAAGCATGGTTTCCTGAAAGGAAAATCCTGCCTGACTAACCTACTGCAATTTTTTGAGGAAATTACAAACAGGGTAGACAAAGGAGATGCAGTAGATGTGGTGCACTTGGATTTTCAGAAGGCATTTGACAAGTTGCCGCATGTGAGGCTGCTTAGCAAGATAACAGCCCTTGGAATTACAGGGAAGTTACTAGCGTGAGTGGATCATTGGCTGATCGGCAGGAAATGCAGAGTGGAAATAAAGGGATCATATTCTGGGCTGTCTACTGGTTACCAGTGGAGTTCCACAGGGGTCAGTGTTGGAACCGCTGCTTTTTACGATGTTCGTCAATGATCTGGACTATGGGATTAATGGATTTGTGGTTAAATTTCCCGATAATACAAAGATAGGCGGAGGAGCAGGTAGTTTTGGGGAAACTGAGAGACTGCAGAGAGATTTAAATAGTTTAGGGGAGTGGGCAAAGAAGCGGCAAATGAAATACAATGTTGTAAAGTGTATGGTCATGCACTTTGGTGGAAGAGATAGTTGGGTAGACTGTTATTTAGATGGGGAGAGAATTCAAAATACAGACATGCAAAGGGACTTTGGGAGTCCTTGTGCAGGATACCCTC